>NC_089772.1:8496624-8531624 GCF_040412425.1 Macrobrachium rosenbergii | reverse complement strand
GTGATGTGAGGTTGCAAAAAGCAACAGTGAATCAACAAAAGGACTCTCAACGTCTCTCTCACTAATAAATGGTTCATTTCGAAAGCATAATAAAGTCAAAAGACAACGCTCGCTTCCATCTCCAATAGAAATTCCCCTTATATACAAACGCAGTTAATACGCAAGTAGCATACGTGCGTTTATGAGACATTTCGGGAGAATTCTGCGTTAGTCTGGCGTCGCAACTGAAGTTCGGCCAGCCCAGCATGATGTGCGCTGAATACTGGTATGTTCTCGTTCTATCGGCACCGTTCTCACCTAGCTTCCGTTTCTATAAAATACTCGGCCACTTTTCTTCACCAGGGAGACACTTTGTCATAAAGGAAATCGTCCCCATATCCCATACGAATACCAACCAAATCTTATGACAAACCAGATGATTTAGTACCATATACTGCAGCTACAAAGCAGACAACACAAATAACAGTCGATTCATTCTGCAATGAAACTTGCTTCCACTATGTTTTTCGTCTAAATTTGGTAGTAATCAGAATGGAAAAGCATACCATGTCGTCTTTACAACTTACTTTGTTAATAATAAGCAGTGTGACAAAAAAAAAAAAAAGGACGAGAAGCCCTTCTTATCAGTAGTTGCTGCCTTGAAAAAAACAATAGGGCTGAAACAATAACAAACAACAGCTCCACAGACAACGGACGACTAATGTTTGAAGGATGAAGATTTTTTTTTGTACTAGAAACATTATTTACCATTTCAAGTAGTAAGAAGGACTTGTTTATAGCGTAACATGACAAAATTCCTCCTGAAAACCATTTTTATACCTAAAAGCTAGAGCTGTTAATGTACTGTACAAGTCCATAAACATTGCAGCACTGATCACAACGATTTCGCAAAAGTAAGCTAATTTAAACTTCACAGAATTGTGCTCAGAATAATCGGCTCGGGGAACAAATTTTTAATTCTAATTTTGGCTTATTCTATTAAAATTTTTGTCTAATTTTCTAATGCCGAAGGTTTAACTGTCATGAACTAAATACTTCTTATTTACCACGAATACTGCTTTATACAAAAAGAAAATTGTATTACATGAAAACAAATTATTATGTACGTTTGTTGTAACGAGAGAGAGAGAGAGAGAGAGAGAGAGAGAGAGAGAGAGAGAGAGAGAGAGAGAGAGAGAGCCACACCTAGTTCGCAATAATGGTCTTACTGCATTCGCACAACCGTACTTTAAATGTGTAATTGGATCATAACAGCATCTGGTTTCACATTCACATACATCTTCGATCACACACATTCAACATCTCATTCCCCTACATGAAAGCTTAAAACATCCCACGAAAATGCGGGCAAAACAAACCTTAAATATTACAGTAATAAATCAAATCTATCTTCACATGAGGTACTGTTTAGACGCGCGCTACTCAGGAATTCAAGTTAACCATCCCTTGAAAACGGGACTGCGAGAACAAAAGAAGAGACTGCGAGGACGAACAAGTCAGTCACGCATGCGCAGAAGCATAAACAGACGTTCATTTAGTGAGAGATAATGATCATCCACAGTAATGACACTAATTATCATTACTTGGGCGGAAGAGGCTTTGAGGGGACTGCAATAATAGCGCTGTCATTTTACAGTAGTCTGCATGAAATCATGAGGCTAACTTTGTAAATCGATTCCAAATCTGCTTGGTATTGTTTGAGCCACCTCTTTTCAACAGGGCGTAACTTGAACGTAACTGCAATTCGCTTCTGAATGCACAAAGGACTGAGGCTGCTTCCGTTGAAATTGCGAAATGCCGAGGCAGGCAAGGCGTGCAAGCCACCACTGACTCACTTTAACTGTCGTCCCACAAACGTTAGGTTGCAAGTATTTTAGTAATCAGGGGTTGAGAAATTTTTGGGCTTTGGTTTTAAACACGTCAAAATAAAGGAGTCAAGTTTAGGCTCTGCAAATTATGGAAAGTGCTTGTTATCAAAGTCGGTTCCATTGGGCCAGTCTCCCAGATAAGTACGTATACGACTCCGATTGGACGGCGCTTGTAAAGGTTAACTGTATATCACTGTAATTTCACCTACGCACGTTACATAACTTCCACTTCCTTTTCTCTTTTGCATGTAAGGAATTTATTAGAGCCTGGTCCACAAAGCTGTAGCCTGTTCTTTTAAAATTCTAACAGTGATTACTAATGAAGGATTAAGACTTAGGCTAAAACCCCTGCTTCTCATAGGCCATATTAGCAAAAAAATATTTCCATACTTGAGCCATTCTCAGCCTTTGCATATATTTCCAATATTCTGACTGCTGAAACCACTGGTCACGTTACAAATCAGTATAACATCATACTCGAGTCCCTATTATCTAGAAAACATGATTTGTCTATTTCGCTATAAAGAATGGAGAAAAAGAATTGTGGCCCCGAAAGCTTTAGCATACTCAGCAGCCTGGAAAAATGATAGGTTAATGGAACGTTTCATTAAAAGATACTGGAAAAATAACCTTCAAATACAGAAACAGTACCTGGACGTTCATTAAGTTGCCCCACGTACGTACTCAAAAAATGAGAACACGTCGACATTTCAGAAGAAAGTAAAAGTTTCTCCATTCACGAACCGTTACAACGCAGAACAATTCGAGACAACAATAAACAAAGACTTACAAATGGACCACACTAGACTGACCAAACCATGATGTGATAAAAATAAATACTTGTCCCAAACTGACAATACTGTAGTCAACTCCAAACTGCATGATTAAACTAGTCTCATATCGCCTAGCTTTCACGTATTTGCTCAGACAATATTATTATTCCAATGGAAGACTCCAGTCGAAGGTACGGTACGATAAGCAACAGCAAACAAGCACCCTAATATCTCAAGTGGTGTTCGTCCGTCCGGCAAGACGGTTTCGTAACTGCCTTCTCACATCTACTTGACCTGCGAGATGAGGACCAGCATCCAAAAATGGATACGGACTTTCTTTTTGTTGTCTTCCAATGCTTTTACATTGAGACGACTTCAATGCCTGGTATAACAAAAAAATGCAGTTTTTTTATTTGCTATTTTCCTGAGTTAAACTATTTTTGGACAACATCCGAAATATAACTATACCACCGCCAATATTTTTGGCACTCTACTTCAGTAGCTGTCTAAAAGCAGCCCCTGAAATTCATCGTTATCTTCTTATGAATTTTGCCATTCTGGTACATCTGATCTTGATTAAAAATATAACTCTATCCCTCTTAAAAGTTACTTAAGAGTGCAATTGCACCAACAAGCGTGGCAATATCTGGTGGAAATCACAACCATGAAGACATCTATCTATGAATCATGTTTACGTAAAACTTGAAACCTTTACATAAGGTCAGCCCACGAAACAATATAGATTTCAGATTTCTTGCATATGCATGGGTCAATCAACAACTGCACCCAAGCATTACTGATTGCAAAATATAAGTCTGAAATTTTAATTGGATTGGTTCACTATATTAATGTAACTTCAAAATTAAAAACCTCAGCAAATAAGTGATTTTAAATTCCCAGCACATACTTTTATATTCTGTGCTATGTTGACAATGACGTACATTAATAAACAGCTGTCTCGTGTTTGTGTGTCTTGTGTGGTAGCGTAATAACTACGGCCATAATTGCACCAGTGTGACTGTGTTGCCTTATTAATTTCATCATCAACTTTCAACAATCGGCCTATACGAGAAATATTCGCGGGCAGGAATTTATCTTTAATCGCGTATCAAAACAACACACACAGTCCTCCACTATAAGCACCATCTAAAAAACCATTTAATAAAACCTTAGAATGCTGGAAGAATTTTTTTGAGAAAAAAACAATTAAAAACATTAATCACCCCAAGGACGTTCCATTCGTTTTCTTGCTGGTGAAAAATCACATTTAAACAACTAAAAATAGCTTTATTTCTATAATAATAGCATGATAATCAGGATTTCCGGAAGAGAAAAGTACTGAAGCAGGCAACACAGAAATGGCAACCAAGCGACTTGCCATGTTCCATCATAAAAGACTCGGATTACGGAGAGCAACGTAAGTCATTAACAACTTTTCTCAATAAGGATTACCAAAGAGCAGTAATGAGGATGATGAAGTTAACAGCCCGAGAAGTAAGATTTGATGACAACGCCAACGAATATACTGTACTTATGAAGAAAAAACGCGGATATTTTTTAATTATAAACGACTACAACATCCAAGGAATTGTTGACAATGTTTGGAACCAAAATTTTTCTGAATGCACTAAAGGGCCTTCTGGTATACAAAGACAAAAATGTCAATTCTTGGTCTTCCTTCCCGTCGTGACAAATTTGGATGGACACCAACGGATATGAGACTGGACAGATTCCGGTGAGGACGGATTAGTGGACATCCAAAATTACACTGCCTTCCTGGGGAATTCCAAGGTGGGCTCCTAACCTCTTGCGAAAGTGTGAAGTGCTGTACATGCTGGATTTCCAAATTACTAGGTGCGTGTATTACTCAGATACTAATGCATGTCTAAGGCGATACAAAAAAAAAAAACGCGTACCACAATTAAATCCGTGAAATTTGTCTTTCAAAGTAGCTTAAATTTTGAAGCAATTTTCTATGAGTTTGTGAGATTTCCTGCATAGTACAGTATTGTATTCCTTGCCGACAATACACTCCCCTTGTTCCAAAGGACATGGGAACTACCTCTTTCA
This sequence comes from Macrobrachium rosenbergii, assembly GCF_040412425.1. Classification (NCBI taxonomy): domain Eukaryota; kingdom Metazoa; phylum Arthropoda; class Malacostraca; order Decapoda; family Palaemonidae; genus Macrobrachium; species Macrobrachium rosenbergii. The sequence goes on along the minus strand of NC_089772.1, from coordinate 8,526,913 downwards.
CAATACAGTATTGGTGGCGTCTATAATACAAGAAGCTGAGTTTCTATCCGGTAAACAAAATCAAACCTGTTCCCACGCTCCTCCAAATAAAGTCCCTGCCTTCCAACGGAATCATGACTTCCCCATATTTGTAGACAAACTCGCAAGCACATAGTGAGAATCCAAAACCCATTTACAAGATATACATCATATCAATAAACCATTAAAATACTATGAAACGTGGCAAATAATTTAACAATAAAGCAATAGTCAAAGACGATATACGTCTAATAATAATACCCACTCATTTAGACAACAGTGTACGTGTAAAAACACACACATGCACACACACACACCTACTGACTGCACTGTTCAATCAGTAGCATATCGAACATCCCCACCTACACTGCACCATTCACGTCACTTACATTCACGTTTCCTAGGCACCAGGCCTTTTCCCTTAGTGTGTGCGGGGAGGGGAGTGGCAACCACCTGAGACGTCCATGGTGCCACCGTGGAAAATGAAACACATACCACATACCTTGCATACAACATAAACTAACACATGCTTTCAAAACACAGATTCCGTCCAGTACCTTAAGACTGCTGGTGCTGCTGACACTGTTCGTACTGCTTTTATTGTAGATGCTACTACTGTCCTCACTGGGAGAGGAGACGACCCAAGGGAGGCCATCGTGCACCGTGGGGCCGTGGTACTCCTTCGAAGGGTACGAGTGGTTGTGGTGGCCATCGAGCGCGCGGCGAGGTTGGCATGATATGGGTTCATGGGCGTGAATTGTGTTTTGGTGGCCCTCGGGGAGGTGTTCGTGGAAGCCCAGCTGTAGGCGGCTCTCATGGTGGAACGAATGGGAGAGTGGGCGAGACCTGCGGCTCTCTATGCACGCCCACGCCCGCACCCATCCGCACTCGCATCCGATGTCGGTGCCGTCCGCCTTGTCACCCGAAAACCAACTACATGATATGCACTGGACCATTCGCCAGGCCCATGCACGGTACATAGTGTATATCAGCACACCCACCCAACATGCCCTCTTTCACCCACGCCCACGGCAACAAACACTCGGGCGTAGCCCAAAGTAACAAAAATACGAGCACTGCACAATTCTCCTTCGTCACCTTAACAGCAGTAGTTTATAAGGATATTTCTTAAATGAGTTCATTCAAAATGGTGCACTGTTCCTCTGCACCCTTTCACTAAAAATGCAGCTTGAAGAATCGCGGTCTCAAATTCAAACTCATATACATTTCTTTTACTTCATATTGGGAGAAACTGCTCCCATCTCTTTCTGATTGTCCTAAAAATCGTTCTACATATAACAAAATATAAGAGCAAGTGTTAGTTAATATGTGCAATTTTCCTGATATTAAACCACAGAAGATAATCAATCATGAGCGGGAACTATTCATTTTCGGAAATGTTTTCAAAAATATTAAAAATTCTATACAAATCCTGGCAACTATCAACAGGATATGATGCGACACTACAACATCTCGAAACCTTCCAACCCCTTCCACCACCCATCCAGGTGTGTCCTGTATCCCTCTAAAACCCAAACCAATCCTCTCGCCCTTCCCAAACCCTCCAGCTCTTTTCCTCCCGAACCCACTCAAGGCTAAGCACTAAACAGCGAGTAAGTAAAACTTGTTTTTTTCTTTATGTACAGTAGAACGGCAGCTGATAGGAAGGGAAATTCACCCAGGCTAAGAAAATGAGAAGGGTACAAGACTAACAGTGGAGACTCATGTAGAGGCTGTTATAAACTCTACGATGAACAACCCGTCTGTCCAAGGTGGACTTCTACTTACTGATTATGGATTCGGTTATCAGAATACAAAAAAATAATTCTGATTCAGATAATGCATCAGCGCAAGTGCAGTCAACAACAAAAAAAAATTATCTTCATGATCACTCATGCGCAAGACCACGTTATCTGATGAGATTACTAAATCACAGCGACATTAAAAAGTCCCTTCACTGTCATATATATGAGAGAGAGAGAGAGAGAGAGAGAGAGAGAGAGAGAGAGAGAGAGAGAGAGAGAGAGTTTAAAAATAGCACAGATGAGTTATATAGCAAATCCAGACAGTATGTGATGGTAACCCAGGCGAAATACGGCCTTGTGCCAATATGGAAAAAGGCGAAAAACGTAGTTCACCATCCGACATCCACGTATCGATATTTAAATCAATATTTGGTTTTTGCATATCCAGGTTTATATGAACTTTATTCACGCAGCCAACGTTTTTGGATGAAATCAAAGATATATAGAGAAATATTTTTTTCTACTTTACCTCTGACCAGTAAAGAAAAATATTCTCCTCAACGATGATTTATTAATCAAAAGGAAAGTGACTCTGGACAGCAGCTAGGCCAGATATTCAACTACACACGAGGTAACCTCATTACCAAAGACTAGCTTAGAAACTGGAAAGATGTCCGCAGTATAAACTAAAAAAGTTGTGTATACCTATGTATGTACGTACGTTTGCATATATATATATATATATATATATATATATATATATATATATATATATATATATATATATATATATATATATATATACTGTAGCCTATATTGTTTAATGTCGAATTAATTATACCTTGGTAATAACTTGCAGCCAAGGGAATTATAACTGTAAAGTAATCCTGCATTGGCCAGGATTCAAAACTGGGCTTTTTGATAAGAATGAGAGAGAGAGAGAGAGAGAGAGAGAGAGAGAGAGAGAGAGAGAGAGAGAGAGAGAGAGCTCTCTAATCTAAAGGTATCAGACTTCATTCCAAGCTAGTTATTCCTCTTCCTATCATTGAAACTACCTACCTAGATTGGCAATGTAATCGGAGCATTGAACAAGTATCCGGAGCCTTGCCCAAACTTGAAATTTTACATATACAGCTGTTATCCAAATTCATCTTCTCATTTGCTTAACATGTTAGCCATGAAAAAACAAATTACCGTAACCGTACCATTCTCATGATCTACCAGCATTAGCACTGGAATCTAATCAAACCATCCTATAGAAACGTTAAGTACCTATTGGAGAAAAACCTTGGGGCATCAATCAACGTCAAGGAATCCATCACAATAATCCTCGAAAATAATATGGCTGTCAAATCATTCTTATGCAAATGAAGATGATCCTGTTATTGACCATTTAAAGTATACATACCATTACAATATCATAACATAACCACCAACCCACTTAATCAATAGGGGGTCCGCCTGCACCACATCCATTCTTAAACCGGAAAGGCCTTTTGATCTTTTTTCGACCACGTACTTCTCTGTCCGATTCACCCCCTCGAACCGGTAGCAATAAAGACCCTCTTTCCTTCTTATCTCATATACAGATTGCGCTACGAAAACCAGACGACCGAAGTCGAACGGAGTAGCCCAACAGCCATGAGTTTCACGAAATGCCCACCTCATTATCAGAAAAAACAAAAGTGTGGGTATCGGCTAACATGAGAACTCCTTCATCAGGATCAAGTTTATAGGCTTAACACATGATATTGGCTAACGTCGGTGTAAACAATACAGAAACTAAGACACGAACGGCATTTATCTACAAAGAATGAAACGCTAACTGAATATCGTTAAGGTTAAGGACCACTGGTCTCTTGCACAATTCTCTACTACTTCGAAAGACGAACATCTTTACATATACAAACATATCTAAATAAATTTTGGGAAAACAGGCGTTACGTACTGGATATAAAAAACGTTCCATGACCCCTTATCAGTGAACAGGATATGTTATTTTATCTGATTCCTCTATTGATAGAGACCTGGACATTATGAATGATGACCATGTCCTTACGCATAATTCATGTGCAGGATAGAAGGGATTCTATACCCAAATAATGTACAATGAAGTCATGGACCCATACAAAAAAAAAAATAAATAAATAAATAAATAAAAATGACAGTGTACATTTTCTGGTTTCTGAATAAAAGGGATGTGTGACACATTCTGACGATTTCATATCCGGCCTTTTGCAACAACACGTTTCAAAAGATCTACAAAGACAGCCTTTAAAAATATCACACCACTGAAGTCCGTAATGCTGTTTTTGCTAAGACAACTCTTTGCGTTTCAAAAGTATTTCTTGCATGGCTGTACGTAGTTCAGCAATTGCGCATTGTTTTTATATTCTTCTTCAAACTAGATCAATAAACCTACAGATTTCAAGTACGGGAGTAAACTTTATTCAAAAATCAGACCTCACATTGGCAGAAAGTTGGGTCATTTGTCCAAACCGTGGGACTTTAAATATACGGTACGTTTTTTCGTGTATGCAAGTTAATTGCAGGTGGCAAACATATCGAAATGAGAGATGCATACAGGGGTTATAGATAAACTGACAATGAAATGTGAGACGAGAAAAATGTACGAGAGACAAACATGAGTTTGGAGGAGAATAAGAAGCAAGACAGAAATTAGAAGTCGATGAAAGTGGTAGAAATGGGAAAACTACATATAAAATTTGACAGCAATGTCTAAATACAGGCTTCTAGAATTCTCAGCACTGTTCTTAAAAAACACTGATATAAACGTCATAAAAACCGCACTAAAGTTCTTACTTGAAATCTGTACTTGCCCGTTATGAATCAAAATGGCGTTACAAAAAAAAAAAAAAAAAAAAAACATAGGGCTACATAAAATATCACAATCCTCATACAACGACTACAGTAGTGTCCCAATGTACTGTCCAAAATTATAAGAAGAAACCTAAATAACACCCCAACAAAATAAAATACGAGAAAGGCGGTAGACAACGAACAGTGAAATCGAAGGGGGTCACAAGCTACAACCAAGCAAAACCGCCGAATCACAACATGCAATCAAACTCCACAACAGCTACGTGAAAACAAACAAGGCGAAGCGCAGTAAACAAGCAAACAATCAGCGACTTCGCCGAGGGGCTTGAGGGCCGTCACATGGAAATTCATGAACACGTTCCGAATAATAGGAAAAAAAAAATCATAACCTTCCCGAATTAGCTCAAGCAGGAAGCTATTAAAGCAGTTCTCGTTAGCTTTCTTTCTTCGGTTCCCCAATCTAGCAAAGGGATGAGGAGTGGGAGATTGGGGGTGGGGGGCGGGGGAGGGTTGTTATTGGGATAAAACATAACGAGTACAAAACCGCAATCGGACGCCATATTCTTATTAGAATGTCAGAGCAACCTTGTTTCCCCCCCGCCCCTGGGGACCACATTCCTTCGCTTCCTGCTCCTTTAGTGTTTCGAGTTACTGGACACCTAGCTGTAACCAGAGCTGTAATCTAGCAGACCTGATTGTTACCGTTAAATACATATGGACCCAAGCACCGTTACTATGCCGTTACTAAGCTTAGCTCGCATAATTAAAAACAGATATGATTAGGCACCAGATAAGTTGCCTTTTAACATATTTGATGTCTTCAAGACATCTCTCTCTCTCTCTTCACTTCATCCTGAACATCTATTGTCTTTCTAAAAAATTCATTTACCGAAATACCAGCTTTTACAACCACGTCCCATGTAAGTCTTCAACGCACTGCATTACAATACTTTTAGTGATATGGAACATCAAATATTTCGGTCTGTGGTTACATAATCCACTTATATTGGTTAATCAAGAAGTTTCACGTTTGTGTTAAAAACTGGTTTGCAATGTCTAATTGCTCAAGACACCACTGCATTCAGTCACTCCAGCCACTTTTGCAGGATGTTTCCAGACCCACAAAGAGGCAAGCATAAAATAATGGGACAAAACTAGATACTCCCAACAAGACTTGCCCAGGAGTTGTTTTATCACATTCGACACTATTTCACCACCGAACACCCCTTATCACTCATTCACGACCTTCAGATTTGGAAACTTGAAGTGAATGCTGTAAACAATCGTCTTTTCACAATATGCACACACATATATGTCATAAATCCACCAATCACTGATATGATCAAGCATAATTTAGCTTAAAATCACTGACGGAATAAGAACGTCCTGCGCCTCCTCGCTCGGATCAGCTGATACTGAACAGCGACTGCGGTGGCACCCCTCACACCACGACACTCCGCCTGAACGTACGAACGTACAAACGAGTCCAACACCTATGTACAGTACATTATCACTTTTCACGGGAATGCTAAATATACCTTAGCTAATATTCTATCATCTTCAAACAGATTGACTCCACACAACACCTCAGCAAAAAACTACTGTTCAAATAATGCAACCTTCACAACACATACAGTGGCTACTCCAACGACTACGTCACGGTTGACGCAATAAGTCGTCAGCCAATCGTAAGGCAAATCCAGTGACTGTCGTCTTCGAACCGCCAATAGCCGGTTGGGGAAAGTTCGTGTCATCACAGCCAGTCTGACTACTTCTGTAAGATGATAATGGATAATGGGGACACTTAAAAGGTCTGACAATCACCTTTAATAATAGCAAATAAACTCAAAACCTCAAATACACAATAAATATGGATTATCTCCCCACAGTGATTCCGGAGATATTTCCATAATTCCACGAGGGAATCATGAAAAACTCGTGACTTGTTTGTCAAGGGCGAAAACATGGCGGCGTGCTAAATACGGGGGAACTAATGGGCGAAATATCATGTCTTAGCGAACAAAATAACTGGCGGACAAGAGGTCGGAACGGAATCTTCAACTTAATCAAACGGACGGTGAACAAGAACGCTGTTTAATACTGCACCAGAATCATGACAAAAATAAAGCTACAAAGAGTGATAAGTGAAAATTGTGAAACCAGAGATCCTTCCTGGGAACAAGATTTAAAACGGGACTTCATGAAGAACATAAGCTTCCAGGACAGACAAACCTTCACCTAAAGCTCCTGCCAAAACGGGCAAGCGCTGTTTTTATCTTGGAAAATGTCTAAAGGTCAAGAAATCCAGAAACGTAGCCCACTCAGTTTCCTGATTTCCTGTGATCTCATTTTATCTTCACACACACTCACAAACACAATACACACGCCCACAAGTGCAATCGCGCGCGCGCGCAAGCACGCGTACACACACACACACACACATACTGTATATATATATAAAGCTTATTATAAGCGAAACGAAATCTACCCGGGGAATCCCCATCCCATTTTCCTCCACGTTTCTCTCTCTCTGTCTCTCTCTCGCTGGGATTTTGCCTTCAGGCTGCTTTTGGGGAAAAGTAAAGTAACACTTGTCATCAGTTGTGTCTGCATATGAACAACAAAATCTACCTTCAAATAAAATATCAAATCCCAACCAAGGACAACGCCGATGCGCCTCATGCACTTTGCTGAACGCAACGCATCAGTCTAGCCACCACATAAATTTCCAGTCACTACATAAATTTCCAGAATGAATTTATAAATACAAGAAGGTAAGATCTGCCGATGAAAGTGCACATTTACAAAGTCTAAGCTGTGTGTGCGCATCAGTACGCCTGTGTGTAATCACATCAACACAAACAGACGTAACACGATCGATTGGTAAAATGAAACCAGACATAACTGGCTACTGTACCACCTTAGCAAATGCTGAATCATGCAGAATAGAGATCAGATTTACCCTGTTTAGAAGACTTCCCGTTTGTAAGAACATTCCTATCACCCAATGGATTATGACCAATCTTTAATTGAACGCTTTTAAAATATATCATGGACAGGAGGGGAACAAACGTCAATCCAGTCCCAAAAACCTGGGAAGACTGAAAGTATAAAATATCCTAATTAGTATGAGTAACACGTGAGAGAGAGAGAGAGAGAGAGAGAGAGAGAGAGAGAGAGAGAGAGAGAGAGAGAGAGAGAGAGAGAGAGAGATAAAAGATGCAGGAAAGCCCAGGAACATTAAGCTGACTAACTAAGGCCTGGGACGAAAGGCAACAGCTCTCTCACTCCATTTAAAAACCCAGCAATGGCAGACCATGGCACGATTATGTGACCAATGACCGATGCCCTAGGCACAGATGGTGGTGGTGAAGGCAGTGTTCTCTCTCTCTCTCTCTCTCTCTCTCTCTCTCTCTCTCTCTCTCTCTCTCTCTCTCTCATATATATATATATATATATATATATATATATATATATATATATATATATATATATATATATATATATATATATATATATATATATATATATATATACATATAAGCTGCTGCAAGTGCACATTTGTTACTTACACACATATATATATATATATATATATATATATATATATATATATATATATATATATATATATATATATATATATAAAATATAAAACCGGCAATATATATATATATATATAAAATAAAAACCAAAATCCGCACTTGTAACATCTTGTGTAAGGATGGTATTCTCTCCACTCGTAGGCGGTGACGAGCAAACATCCCTGGCATGAGTGAATGATACCCTAAAGGGAAGCAGCTACCCAATTCCGTGGGAAGACAGAACAGGATAATGAAGATTAAACGAAGAATGATAAAAAAGTCAGGGAGGAAAAGACGGCCTGTATTTTAGTCCACAAAGAAGGAACCCATTGAGCTAGTAAAATTAAAAGTGATTCAGGAATGCATGCACTTATTTATAAATTGTCTTTAAGGATAATAATTTATTTACAAATAAGCAAGGTGGTGCAAACGAACTTACGCATGCATTTTTCCTTTGACCTACATGACTCATCTGATACACACAGCTATATATATGTGGTGTGTGTGTGTGTGTGTGTGTGTGTGTGTGTGTGTGTGTGTGTGTGTGTGTGTGTGTGTGTGTGTGTGTGTGTGTGTGACCTAATTCGATGACAAAATATTTCAGGTGTTATAAATGAAAAATAAATAGGACTTAGGAAACGACAACTCCACTTCAAATTTTGAGACGACAACTCTTCTTCAAATTTTGAGAAAGGCTGAATAGAATGAAAACCAGTATGATTTACTGGTATGTGTAGGTATGGAACCGACATTTCACGTTATTAGTACAAAACACGTTTCGGCGTCACGCCGAGAGCTCCGCGTACAATTCACCAATAACGCCAGAGCTCTTCCTACGCATGCTCGAGATGTCAAGAGAGGGTGCATGGCAGCAGACAACTAGTCTATGGGTCTTCAAGGAATTTAACTAAAATGTGTTTTTGGAGGAATTTAGCTAAAGTGTTTTACGAGGAAGGCGCGTTAGTGAAGCGGGTTAGCCGTTAAATAAGTGTAACAGAAGATCCGACAACATGCTAAAAAAAGTACCAAAGGTCAGACTACAAAAATGTTGTTCATGCGCAATACGAGTATATACGCAACAAATACTGCGTCCGAGTAAAAAAAAAAAAATGTTGGAGATCCTTCACTTTCGAAACTCTTTAGGAACAGTCAAAAAATGACAATGAAATTACTGACCAGTATTTGTAATTTTTTTACGACAGAAGTAGGATAGGCGACAACTACCTGGTAAATGCTCTGAAGACAGGTCGTCTGCAAGCAATAACCCCAAGAAATCAGACGTCTTGAAACAAGAAAGTCCTTCATTGGGAACCAAACGATACTCACAAGAGGAAGGAAGGAAACACAGAGAGAAAGCAAACTTATTTGCAAAAGAGACACGACGCGGGTGGATGAAGAGGACGACCTTGGTGAAATTAGAAATGGCTATTTGCACTGAGCACATGCACAGCCTCCATCACGCACCTCTTTCATGCGAGTTTTCATTGAACTAACCCCGGCTACGAGGATGACGTATAGACAGCCATCATGAAAGACGGAGAATTAGCTAACAGTACATCTGCGCTACAAGTGCGACGGGCTAACGAAAGCCCGCAATTATGGAGACGATAATCATCAACAAAATGGAAGATCAAGAGAAATGTTATGGTAAAATAATGGGGATAAAACCCCTTGCATTTCTGTCAACTGTATCTTCGGCTATACAGCAAAAACATGAATGGCAAAGAAGCATACATCATACACACAAATATACACATACATACATACATACATACATACATGTGTGTGTGTGTCTGTGTGATCCCTGTGCGATAGCCTGCCGATCGATCCTAGACAGGGGTATGACTTAGCCCAATTTCCTGAACATTGGCTCTATAACACAATTTGAATGTACTTTCAGTTTATTCATGTTGTTTTATAGAGCCTCTGTTGCTTAAACATAAATATCGCAAATATTAAAAATCACCTCCAAGCTGAATAAGCAGTGTCTCTCGAAGATAAAATAAATTTGGCAGTAAAACAATAACGTACAAATTCGACCGGGAGAAAGTGCAGCCCACAATACACGTGATCTCATCGCTGATAAGAAATATACCGACAATAGAATGGACATCAATTCAAAAGATGACGCAAAGCCTGCAAACGGCATTGCTGAAAGGAGCACAGGAGGACGTCATGAACGTTTTGCAGGATGAATTGGAAAGGATGACGCAAAATGCACAAAACAATGACGAGCAGATTTTACACAGTGGGATAAGAATCTTGGTCGTAGATTTTACTTTCTGTTTGCAACATTTGAATTCTGTCTCAACATTTCCTTAAGTGAAGCTGTTTCTGCATAAGAAACGTGATTTGAATTGTTTACTTAGTTTACATATCACTGTTGTATACACACATACATACATACATACACACACCTTTGACCTGTTTTCTCCCTTTACCCATATTGTACTCTTCCATGCCAATCCCAGTTCGACATCTGACATACCTAAGGTGGTGAAGTTTATACCCAGCTGCCTCCCATTTAACAAGATAATGATGTACTGATGACGGTAACAAGCGGTAGGAGTACACGTGATGCTAAACGCAAAAGTGGTTTCGATATGCGCTGCATACTCATTTCAATGCAATTTACTGCAACTGCATTTGATGAAACTAAACAAATGAATAAAAGCAGGTAGAGTTAAGGTACTGATAAGTATAACGATGCCGATGATGAAAGTGTAGGTAGTGACGGTATGGCGACTTTCTGTGAGAGGCATATCGGAGGGGGGGCGGTCACAATGTCAACAACAGCCTTCTTTCAGAGATTATTTGTAAAATAAAGATGGCAGTAAAGGCATCGAACGGCGCAAATACACAAAAAGCCTTTTACTTCTCCTCACGTCAACTCTTTCACGTATGATTCTCCCCGCCGTAGACTAGAACCAGAGGCCCCTGCAGCACGCACACTATTATATAGAGCGCCGGTTCCGTAACGGCCTCATCGAGCCCTCCAGCAAGGAGTGGTTTTGTCCCTACCTGTCACGGTTCTGTACTTCCCAATTCCTCTTTATTCAACATCAACCTTGATTCCTTCATCCACGGGATCATCGGATCGTTTGTTTTTTTCCCAATAAGCAAATTACGCTGCGGCCACGCAGCCGCCTTCCTACTTAATGACGCAACAATGCTAATGTGACTCTTTTCCTATATCATTAGTGGCCTACCAAGGTAGGAAGCAAAGGACATAAGACAAAAAAGGATGTACCAGTAAGACTGGGGGTGGAGGCGAAGGAAAGGAGAAGGGTGGGGGCAATCGTGTAATGTACCGAGAAACCCAAGGGTTATATTAACCTAACCTGTTTACAGAAGCCAAATCTCAATAAACAAGAAGCAGAAGGGGAAAACAACCTGGGGGGGGGGAAGAAAGGCTCCTTGCCAATGGCAGAGAATTAATACAGGCTTGGGAGGAGGAGGGGGAGGAGGAGGAGGAGGAGGAGGAGGACGAAAGACGCAGTGAATGCAAAAGAGACTGAAAGGGAGGCAGAGACGGGGTCTGCTTAGAAAGGCCCAGCATCCGAGCATCTACCTGGCAATCACGTGACCAAAGAGAGATAAACAAAACAACAATACCTCGTCCCTGACTCACTTGGATGCGAGCGCCTACGAGAGAGGTTATTATAAACACGGCCTCTCGTACACGGCATCAGCATAAGGCATGACCAGTCGAATATATTTATTCATATACCCTTAAACAATAAAAAAATACTTCATGGGTTTTAAACCACCCCAATAGCATACTTCCACTTACAGACACGGATGTAACTTGGACACTGCTTATTCCTCTGGAAAACAGGATCATATTCATGTTACTGATCACTTACAAAAATCTATATACTCTGAAGATATATACAGCATTACCTACTAATTTAAACACGATTGCATATTCAACACATATATACACACACTCAAACACAAAAAACAAACACACACACTATATATATACACATATATATACATACATATATATATAAAATACCACAATACTGCGCAATTGCTGCAACTGCTTAAGGTAAACCAGTGCTGATCGACACGAGATAACTTCAGAATTTGCAGACGATACAACTCTCTCTGACACTAAATGATATGGTAACTCGCTGGGTCTGAGCCAAAGGCCGCGATGCCTTCATATTCATTATAGTCTCCTTCCAAGTGACACGGGAGACTGAATACAATGACAGCTCAATCACAGCGTATCATAAGACGGAGTTGTTGAGCAAACCTCTTTGATTATTTTAATCGATAATGTCCATATATTCAAACGGAAAACGCAAGGTCATACCAATGCCAGGCAAATTTCCTAAGAGCAAAATGATGAAAAAACTAGGAACGAGGATCCACGAGATCTATGTATGGAAATGGTCTGTTATGGGTCGGGTTAATTTAAGACAATAAACGTCATTCTGTTACCTCGCTGATAAAGCTGAGCTATTAAAAGACTATGACAATCTTTCGTGACTCGAGACGTAGCGATTAAAACCTCCAACTTTTGTAATTGCTGAATGTGAGTGAATCCCGCGGCATGAGCATGGCAGACGGACTACGGAGCAGGAAAGCGAGTATGAAAATGTGCAGCAGCAGGGATCGTGAACACATACAATTACTTGATAAAGTGTTCATCAGGCATGATAACCCCTTGCTTATTAAAGGGCCTCTGACTCACTTTTACACGCCGCCTGTCTACAAACAGAGAGAGAGAGAGAGAGAGAGAGAGAGAGAGAGAGAGAGAGAGAGAGAGAGAGAGAGAGAGAAATTACATGAACGGAAGTTTTCGGTTGTAACCATACTGTGTGAAGGAATGTCAGACCCAAAATGAATAGGCAGAATAAGTTGGCCCATGTGTACATAATTCGTATTTGTTTTGACTTTAGATAATGTTATCTAAAAATTACCAATATTTTCTAGGCACTTACAGCTATCAAGATAAAGAATTTCAAAACGCTACTTAAATCATGACTCAACGTAACCTTTCTCTGACATTTGGGACAAGCAGTTTAAAACAGCGCTTAATGTCAAAGGATAATCGTCTATTATCTCAGCTGGACAGGAAGACTTCGTCAAACTGAAAAGAAACATTCGAGCCTACCAAGGCTGCTATTCAAACTACACATCATAGCAAATATACTTGAGACAACTTGATCAAAACGCCATGGAACAAAATCCAAGGAAATCAGATTTAAGTGGTCTCACCCCAGCCGCCTCGCATCAGGCCCCCCGCCAACCCACATTCCTACATTCTGCATCATGACCCAACTTTCTCCCAATTAAAAGTGATTACCAATGAGCTTTTAATACTGAAAATGGGTTCTCATTAAAAAGCAATTCCCATTCTAAAGTGGCTGTCTGACTTTTGTCTTTCAGACTGTCGAGTGAAGTGCTTGGCTGTTGGCGACATCCAATCTCCTTCGCTCGGGAATTTCTGTTCACGTGTTACAACAAAGGCCTTCCACATCTAAACCAATAACAGAATAATTATCTACGTGGCTGCTGTATTCGAGGACACTATTACTCATAACACTGAATTACTTCTTTTCGACAGTTAACAATCCAAGGTTTTAGAACAATCTTCGTATTTTGCTGAAATTTTAGGTAAAATAAGCCAACGTTTACACACAGAACACATTTTTACTTCTACACATACTCTTTTTTTTTTTAACCCAAAGTATCAATAACAATTCCGACATTTTTAAATCATAAAATATAAAGCCTGATTTTACACCTTTTACGAATTCAAAAGATATAATCGTAGAGGGAGTTTCCCCACAATCATATAAAGCTTCCAATAAAAAAAAAGCAAACAGCCTCCCGAATTATTAACAGCATATTAAGCTTGAAGACCAGATTTTAACACAATGGTCTTGCTGGGCGAGAACCTTTTAAGGTTCTTACTTCGATCATAAAAAATGTCCAGATCAAGGTAAGAAAGAAAAAAGAACAACATGACCCGCAAATAACTTTTCATTCCAAGTTACATTTTATCCACTTTATCCAACTGTTCCTCCTCTCCTTCCACTCTCTCCTTCGGCCGGGGGAAAGGTTGTTATTTCTGGAGCCCTCTGAACCAAGTAATTGTTTGCATTACATTTAATATTCCATGGCTGATACCATCCTTCTGCAAAACTATATATCTCACGCCAACTATCTACAGACTTTATATAAGGAATGTGCACAGAAGGCTTGGGGCATGTAGCAAGGGTAGGAGAATTACCGCTGCCGTTCGTGACTAGTAAAGGAACCGCATAAAACACGGAGGAGGGGGGAGGGAGGGGGTGTTGGTTATGTAAGGGGAAGTGTGGAAGGGCATCTCAAGGCGCAAGACCATAGCAGCAGGAGACGGAACAAAATTTCGCAATTTACAGCGCCGCGTTCGACTCAGTCGCTTTGAGCATTTGCAAGTGCAACTGCTAAACCTCATACTCACCTACCACCACTGGCTAGACGATCCTCATCTGAAAGCACTGACACCATCTGATATTAATGGATAAAAAAAATAAAAGAAACTGTCTCATACAATCCATACACTTCCGCTCACTTGTCATTCCAGGCAAGATCTCTCTCTCTCTCTCTCTCTCTCTCTCTCTCTCTCTCTCTCTCTCTCTCTCTCTCTCTGTGTGTCTCTCTCTCTCTCAGGGTGCTATACGACTGTACCATTTATCGTTTATTCTTAGTGACGCACGCTTTTCTCACATAAGAAGGCAGCAACCGGTTATGTTTCCTCAAGTAAATTTGGGTTTGTTCATTTCTGCAGCATGAGTTCGCTACTAAGGCGGTAATGTCGACCGTTTTCAATTTGCCAAGATGACCTTTTTACCCGAGATCCACTGACAATTAGTACCTAAACTAGTTATAGTATATATATATATATATATATATATATATATATATATATATATATATATATATATATATATATATATATATATATATATATATATATATATATGCATTGTATATACTCTTGTAACACATCAACTGTCCATATTTTACCAGTGAGCAGGGGCACAGAAGGAAGTGCTCGAAATATATGGTTGCAACGTTCAAACAGTGTTTTATGGGCCTTTTTATCTTCATATTATACTGTTGTTAACAAAGATACAAACTTCAAATGCCAGTAACTAGAACTAAAATTAACAGACTACTCGACCACAAAACCTTACGCGTAGGGTAACAAAGCGGGCATTATTCTGTGAGAGAGAGAGAGAGAGAGAGAGAGAGAGAGAGAGTAGGAATTAGGAGCGTCAGGGCTGTGACTACCAGCACATCCTGCCGAGTGCAAATGAACCGAGACTTATCAAATGAATTATCACTGGACACAGCACCCATACGGCCCATAGAATAAATGAATCTAATAACCAAGTTAAAGTATAAATATCTGTATCCGGAGAGCATATTCGACTCTTCGTCATTCTTTTATTCCTACACGAAAGTTTAACTTTCGAATGACAAATGTTAAACTTTCACTAATTCCACTCAGCAATAATTTAATATTTTAGCAGAAAATTAAACTTGGTAAATTTCTCCTTAAAGGAAGATGGTTATTTCTTATGTGGAAGATACTTCAATTCTACAGTTTCGAAGGTCTTTTATGAATATTGTCCATAAGTAATCAATAAACATAAAAAGCTTTCAATAATCAACAGGAGAAAATTCGGAATGTAAATTATAAGGGACACCCTTATAAGCGTCCCATACTTGGATGGCAGGATAAAGCCCCGAAAAAAAAAAAAAAAATAGAGACTGCGTGTGGAGAACTAACAAAGTAACATTCGTCAAAACCTGGAAACAATCAGCACCGAGGAAGAGTTCTGCTCAAGTGTTTTGCCCAGCAGCAACATTCGGCCTTACTACAGTACATTTCCCATATTGAAGCTTACGCGGGTTCCCTAGCAAAAACGACAGCACATACGAACGTGAGTTTGATTACACACACACACACACACACACACACATATATATCCTTTGGTGATGTGTGATAAACTTCGTGTGTGTGTGTGTGTGTGTATCATCTACAGAAGACAGGAAAAGCACGTACACTGCACAAGAAGTCAAGAAAACAAGTATTTTGCAATACATCGACGTGATCTATGAGCTTAGAAGCACAGATCTATGCCCTACCCTCAGCTGGAGAAAACAAGTCATAACTTAACTCAATTGTCCTCGTACAAGCAGCGAAAAAATACTGGGAAGCGAAGCAGCTCGAAATACCGGCAGCGAGCACGTCTCGTTACTCCGTTGCGCAAGAGGGAGAATGCAGCACCTGAAGAATCCAGCAAAAGTCTGACAGGCAGACGGACCATCGTCCCTCTTTTAGATGTGGAAGTTTTTCCTTGTCTTGATGCCCAACTCCGACGACACCTTTTTCTAAGTGCTCTCACAGCTAAAATCTTGTTTTAATCCCAGGTTATTCCCCTTAGATCGTTGTGTTCTTTTATAAAAAAAAATCGTGTAGTCACAAACACTGAAATATCTACCCGCAAATATGTATTCAGTTTAGATTTGCCTATCAGTTCTTGATAGTGTCAGATGTAATAAGAACAGCGGTGTTCTTAGAGTATATATGGAAATATATACTTCTTTGGATATAAAAAAGGACACCAGTTAACGGTGTTTTATCATAAAAGTAACAGTAAGCGAGACATTAAACAACTAAGCTCAAGATCTCCTCATTGTTATGGACATCACTCCTAGAAGAGCTGTCTTCTCCCGCCAGCTGCCACCTGCAATTCTCTTTCCCGCTCTCTGCCTTCTTCCTTCCAACAATGACAACAAAAACTATCCCTAACACTCACAATTACACTCATTTCTTCCTCAACAGAGCTGGACTCTCAGAATGAAGAAGAATGTTCCTGCCAACGCCCCTGAAGCGTTTGGTTTGGTTCGCAAGTACAGTCGACATATTACAATCATGATTCGTTTGGCGACATGAACTGAAAAACAATAGGGAGGACAGCCGATACAGCGATTCACACACCCTTTTGCAAAAAGTGGCTTATCCTGTTGAACGTTTTCGAAAAATCTACTATTTTTCATTTTTTTTCCAGCTTCTGCAATGACCGAGGAAGAATGTCAAATCTAGCAACAAATGAACAGATGATGGCCTTCCTAATGTAAGTATCGACTGCTCTGGTTTTGTTATTCTAGGAATTTCTCTCTCTCTCTCTCTCTCTCTCTCTCTCTCTCTCTCTCTCTCTCTCTCTCTCTCTCTCTCTCTCTCTCATACTCGTATACAGACGCCAAACAAGAACGCAAGAAATCAAATATTTTCAAATGTTCATTTGCGACTAAAAAGAATTAAGAAAAATTAGTGGTGGATAAAGTTACTGAAAGCTGACTATACTGATCTGAGAGAGAGAGAGAGAGAGAGAGAGAGAGAGAGAGAGAGAGAGAGAGAGAGAGAGAGAGAGAGAGAGAGAGAGAGAGAGGTTTAAAGTAAGCCCCCCCCCATCCCATGTACCGCCCAGAACAATCGGCAATGTCAGGGAGTCAACGACAGAAGTCGGTTCGGTGCCAAGAGGTCGCGCGTCAGATCCATCATCATTAAGAGGGCCAAGATGTCGGGCACAGCTAAATAACGCCTGCTTTTGGCGAAAAGCTGGAAGGGGAAGGTAGGAGAGGAGGGGGAAGAGGGCGGGCAATGAAAAAGGGAGAGGTGGGGTGAAAGTGTTGTGACGGTGGGGGATCGAAGTAATCAAACGTTTAAGACAAAAGAGACAATACTTTGATAAAGAGAGAGAGAGAGAGAGAGAGAGAGAGAGAGAGAGAGAGAGAGAGAGAGAGAGAGAGAGAGAGAGAGCGAGCAGAATCCTTAGTACAACTGAAATAAGAAAACTACAACACAATGAGTTTCTTAGAAACCTAAGAAAAAATTGTCTATAAGGCTGTCAGCTCCTACCATTTCCCAGTCCTCGAAACGCGGACCTACTTACATACTAACATCCCAAATAAATAATTCGGCAACAACCAGATATAAATTCCGTTTCAATAAACATAAAAACAATCAGAAATAGCTTTCAGACGACGGCACCAACAACGACAACAAATACATAAGATCAAAACACCGTCGTCGTTTCGTGACGATGTTATGGGTGCGCAGTGTTGCAACTCCCGCTCTCTTGTACAGTATTTCCTTTTCCGCAATGCTGCCTCTACAACATTCACGCGTTTCAGGTTCGTCTTAAATTTCCCTGGAACTTTCCAGCCTCGACACTACGCAGTTCATAACAAATAAGATTGGCAGTGCCAGATTGAAGGCATTTTGAAATCTAACAAAAAGGAAGCAATATAATTTATAAAACAACATGAACACTTCTGATGATACAACACTGTTACAAAAACATGAACCTCTCTCCCTCTCTCTCACATTCTCCATAATCTCTTCTTTGAATGGAGAAAGCGAAACCAAACGCCTCATTTGCCCGAGAGAGAGGGTGAGGAGTAATCAGTTCATCCACAATATGGCGAGGAATAACCCAAATCGATGAAGCAGACAAAACAGTAAATAAAAAAAAAGACAACAAACGGTCTCTCAGACAAATCGGTCCAGGTCGAATCACATACAGTGTCAATGATGACAAATTAAAATGAGAAGGAGCACTTACATAATGACATCCACACCACTTCCTCTTACATACGAAACCCGATACACCTCTCTCTCTCTCTCTCTCTCTCTCTCTCTCTCTCTCTCTCTCTCTACATGGAACAACTAAAAGAGCAAAGCATCCAAGCTATCCTTAAAAAGAGAAGGGCGGACCATAATGCAAGAAAAGGGTCGAGGTTAGTTAAAGCTGGCATTTCGGGTGTCGTCACTTGTTGAGCCATGAGCTGGCTGGAGCTAGCTAAGGTGTAGTTCAGGTTTACGAGGCCTGAGGAGGAGGAGGAGGAGGAGGAGGAGGTGGTGGAGGTGGAACTCGAGTTCTCACTCAAAAGTTACGCCCCGTGGGAAAAGCAAGTAGTACAGGAACATGATACACATGGATTATATCAACACGCCCTTGTCAGACTGGTAGTTGGATGGAGTCCACACATCTAACCAGTCTACCTTCTCCAGGTTCACCCTTCCACGACCAGTGACCTCGTCAGAACTGGTGCGTTTTAATCAAATGGCATATCATATATGTTATCCAAGCAGTACAAAATATTGGAATTACAGCATTCCCCCTCCACACAAACATATGTGTATGAATGTTTGCGCGTGTTATGTATGTGTGTGCGTGCATATATATATATATATATATATATATATATATATATATATATATATATATATATATATATATATATATATATATATATATTAAGAGGGACATAATGTGAATATTAAGCAAATAGAAGGATAACTTAAAAAAAAAAAAAAACTCTTGTGCATCATGTAATGTCCAATCAAGTGCGTTATCGTGCCCACCAGCAAGGAAAATGACTCTTTGAGCTGGAGATATCTTGATCTTATCTGCACAATCTTACCTCCAAAATCACACTGAATCGACGTGAACAACTTAACTTGCCTAAAGAATGAGGGCGGACTTGGCTGGCAATTCGTTTAGTTTAAATGACTTTGTCATGTTATATTGGGAAATCACTAAAAGCAATTATGAAATAGATAGTGAATTGAACTGAATATAGAATTTAGGCCAAGGGCCAAGCACTGGGACCTGTAGGGTCATTCAGCGCTGAAACAGAAATTGACAGTAAAACGTTTGAAAGGTGTAACAAGAGGAAAAACCTCCCAGTTGCACTATGAATCAATTATTAGGAGAGGGTGGAAAGAAAGATGGAAGAAAGAGAATACGAAAGGAGGTGCAGTAAAAGGAACGAAAGGGGTTGCAGTATGAAACAGATAAAATAAGGCTTAGGTCTCCTGTTACCATGTAAAGTAAGTAATTACTTCGGTTCCGACAAGACGCCGTGTCGGCTGTGTGTTCTTGCTTAAAACAGCCAGAAAAATTGAAATATGCGAGAAATAAATAACTTTACCTTAATTCAGCAGACTACGAACCCTGCAGCAATCCAAACCTGATGTTACGTAGCTTACCGTCTACGCGCATTTCTTCAAATTCAACCAGATAGGCTTGCGTCACACTTACCTGAAAGAAACAAAAGAAACTCATTAGCATTATTCACCTGAAGGTCACAAAGGTAGCAAATCGTTACCTGGTGTTGCTATGAGGTAAAGAAAAATAACTGAAACTGGAACTTTATTGGCAAAAATGTAGCATACATTGGAAAAAACTTGAAAATGAACCCAAAGACTAAAGTACCTATATAAAAAAAAATATATGTATATATATATATATATATATATATATATATATATATATATATATATATATATATATATATATATATATAAGTTTGTATATATATATATATATATATATATATATATATATATATATATATATATATATATATATATATATACTGTATCGACCGACATAACGTTTGTACGGCATAACTCAAATAAAAATAAATCCCGTTTTTCTAGGGAATATGATTCAGTGCGTTCGTTTTCCGACATTATTAACTTTAAGACGGTCAGCCAGCACACTTGAAGCACACGACTAAAAAAAAGGTAGTGCTTTCGGAGGCAAGAAAATCATTTGTGAGATCATAGGGTCGTAAAACTACTGCCATATTGCCTGGCCTTTCAAAAGTGATCGCAACCCAGTTCTCTGGCCTGATCCCTTACCATAATCCCCTTCCAACGTTCTTTCAAAATTAAAATCAACTACGACAATATTTAAAACCTAAATATTTACTTTCTAAACGTTCAACACGATGAAGCACCCTTTGATATTTGCCTTAGCGCACCGGGAAACAGATAAAATGTTAATGTGACTGGACGCTGCACTGGGAGCAAAAACATGTCGAACCCGTTTGGGTGTCCAGTATCAAAAACGACTGGCAACATTTGAAAGCACAAGGCCGCCTTGATTTAACCACGACCACAACTGTTCTGTTAGAGAGTCATCATCTACACTCATTATAGAGTCATCATCTACACTCATCATAGAGTCATCATCTACATTCATCAAACTCTAAAACAGAAAAAGTCCGAGTAGGCTAGGGCATTATTATTCAAATAACAAATTCGGTAAAATTTTAGCTTTAGACGAAACAAACGGAATGGTACAAAATACACTGAAATATACAGTATTTGTTTAACTCTCAGACATGAATCGATATTCAGGAAGTACCCAAACACAGTACTAGCATTTACGAATTTGGCTACAGCCTTAACAAGAAATGGAGAGTGTTTTTATATATACTGTATATATAATAGTTAGTGATCCGATACCAACAGAAAACTGTTAAAAGACCCCATTTTCTGTTAATGTAAACCCAAAATTATCGGGCTAACTATGCTATATAGCCTTACGAAGCTGCGCGCGTGAACATCTTTCAAGCTTATAAAGGCGTACCAATAGTTTACTCACCTCTGTTTGAAAGTAGTTTAAGTGATAATCATCTTTATTTGTTGTCTCATATAACTACAAACATATTTATGTGGCATTTCAAGAGATAAAAGTCCCTATACGGAACCTCCTTACTTTCAACTACCCTGTACTTTATATATTATGTAGGGATACATTTCTACATCTACAAAAACCCACTTACCTTGACCTTTTCAGCTGCTATACATGGTAAATGACAATACCCGAAAGACCATTAAACACGTAAGAAAATCGGGCATCTTACCTTTATGTTCTAATATATTCTAAACCTCGTCTCTTCATTTCTCCCTGGGAGCTTATAATTAATTACTTGGTGCTGTGAGCCTATATTTAAATGTTTTTCACAGCGTGTGCTTTTATTAATGCTCTCGCCTGTTAGGGTTTGAATTATGAGTGCGTATGGGTGGAACAACTCTTTATTACTCATTACCTTGACCCGCTGGTGAGTGAGGTCACTCCTGTGGAGGTGGGCCATACAAGGGCAGTCATGATGATGGAGTCCGCAGAAAGCGTCTTCCTCGTCATCTTGGGAGCTGTCTGAAGGCGGGGGCAGTAGCCGTGGGTGCAGGCGAGGGCGCGATCGCTTCCACAATGCCACGGCATACCCCAGCAACGCCTCGGCAAGCCCACGTTGTACCGCCGCCCACGCCACGCGGTACATGGCGTATCCACCTATGCTTCGGGAGTGGACGCCATCAAGTCCTCATATCAGATACATTCGTTAAAGCTCTCATCACAGGAATAATTTCAAGTGAGTTCTGTCAGCACTCGAGTCTTTCATTTTGGTCCTTTCAGTGTACTCAGGTGTTATCTCTTCAGTGGACACTCAAGAAATAAAACACCCATGGTGGAGGTCAGGTCGCCTCTATAACACGGAATCAAATCTCTTCAGTTCTACGTGACATGAATCTTTCCTTATTGTATCTTTTCAATATCTCACACTGTTAATCCTAGGATACTTTCGCTCGTCTATAAAATCATCTCAAAAGTCCATTCATAATCACGAAAGTATTTTCTTAGCTGGAAATCTGATGGAAAAATACAAAAGCGACATTCTTTATCGATCTAATGCTAAATCAACTGCAGTATTAAGAAACACTGAATTACCTCGCAGAAAAACATTTTTCAATAAAAAGCATAAAAATGCCAACCAATTGAACACTAATGCAATATTCAGCACTAAAACCAGTTTAAACACCCGCCGAAAAACACGTCTGTCCATTACTACTCCTAAAATAAAGTAAGATGTCAAAAAACGCAATGAACTGGAATTAACCTAGAAAATAATATATAAGAAAACTAATAAAAAAAATTACGGAAAACTAAATATTGGAAAAATACCCTAAACACTTTGTTTGATATCTAAATTCTTCGCAACGCCCTACAGAAAGGCACCTAAAACTTCACAAATCCTAATTAATCCTAGGATAAGCGGAGAGGCTTTCAACTACATTCCAAATACTCGCATGTTAGCTTTCTTCTTCTACTGTACATTTCTCAAGGATAATTTCCTTTCGTTCTGTGAATAATAATAAATTAAGAGCATTACTGAGTTCTTTGTTTCATTTTTCAACTCTCGAGTACAGGGGTAGTAGCACTGAATACCACTTGCAAGATCCACACATACCAGGGTTCTTTTCCCACACACCCACACACAATAGGAACTAAGAGAGCTTTTCCAAAAGCTCTCTTGTTGTGATGTCTCACAAGATCTCACAGGTACTCTGTAACCGTCGCCAAGTCTCAGATTAGCCCTAGGCCCCCAAACGCGAAAAGGTCCATCTCTTTTCGGCCACCTCCCTAAGCCCACACTTGACTTGACACTAATTACAAACACGAGACTTGGACAAATCTACATGGAATGTCAAACGATCAGAATGCTCATCTCTGTGGGTCCAAACGTTCTTCACGAACGAAGAACTTGGGAGAATTCACGGTCTAGACCGTGGGGGAATTCTTGAAAATTAGTGTTACACGAATATAAAACTGTGAAGAGGTACAACTTGCATATTTTTCGCGGTTTCTAAAATACCGACGGATCATCGACATGGGAAAATTTTTCATATAAGTAGTTTTGAGTCCCTTACATTGTTTGCCCTTGAAATCTTCATGGAACGGCAGTCATTATCAACATGAAATTTCATCGTCATGAATAAGGCAAGACCTTCAAAACAGCAAAAGTATTATCTCACTTGCTTACTCCTACAACAGTTACAACTAGTGCCCTTTCAAAGGATGATAAAGTTATTTTTCGCAGTGATGACCACACTATACAACCAGAACCTGTCAACCTCACAAACAAAAAAATACAACCCTCTCCTCTTATGTCGAAGAAAGTTAAGTTAAAACATTCAGGCACAATGACACCGAAAAAAAAACAGCTTTCACAATGCGAGTCGGCGAACAGTACCGAACACATCAATAATCAATCTTGCTGGCTATTCCCTCAACCAACGGCAGTCAACTGGCTGACTAGAAGCGGTTTGCAGCCATTGCAACCTATGGTACGACTGCATTTAATTACCGACAACACTGCAGGTGGTTTTTTGGCTCCAGGGATGGTCAACCCGGCGCCAAGGGATCGCCAACCTGCCACTCTCTGTCTCTTCTACATACACATCTTCCCCGCGCACACGCCCTAATGATACACACACATACATACATACATACACACACACACACAAAACAAGCCACCCTTCCCAAGAGCCTTCGTGTTATCGCAAGGCAGAGCCAAGAATAAACAAGGAATTGGGTGGGGGGGAATGGACACTTTTTCGAAATAAAACAAATGATGGTCGACGGTCGCTCGTCTTTGATCACGGAGAAAAATAATACTGGAGAATAGTTTCTCCGTAATTACTTGCACCGAGAATATGCTTTAATAATAATAATAATAATAATAATAATAATAATAATAATAATAATAATAATAATAATAATAATAATGTGTCTGCAACAACAGCAAAAAAAAGGAATCATAACAATGTACATGCACGGATAACAAACATCAAACATCAGTATTCACTACAATAAACTTTAGCAAGAAACCTTTTTATGTACGGAGACCATTTGCCTCGGCCACATCACTGCAAACTTTGTGAGCTCAGTGAAGCTTGCTAACTAATCTAATAATCACCCCACACACACACACACACACACACACAGAGAGAGAGAGAGAGAGAGAGAGAGAGAGAGAGAGAGAGAGAGAGAGAGAGAGAGAGAGAGAGAGAGTCTCGTGGCGACAGAGCACCCACAAGCGGCGCCAACAGACACTTGGCGTCAGTGGCCAATGCTAATAGTCTCATCCCAACTGGCAATCCAACCTGCTCACGTCAGTGTCAACACAAGCATGTTATAAAAACTTACAGGGTTATAACAACCAACAAATAATCTTTAGCAAACAAACAACTCAACACGCAAAACCATCAGCTTCCCTACCAGTAGAACCCTAGTCAACAAGAGGACATTTACTTTGTCAAAACCTTCCGAAAACATGACGCCCTTAAAATGGAAACGGTTTTCTTAAATCAAATAAATATTTCATACCAACACCTATGTTCTTTGGACCAAAGCTTACTCAGTTGCCGTATATATATATATATATATATATATATATATATATATATATATATATATATATATATATATATATATATATATATATATATATATATATATATATATAGAGAGAGAGAGAGAGAGAGAGAGAGAGAGAGAGAGAGAGAGAGAGAGAGAGAGATGAATGAACTTTTGTCTACTGTGTAGTTTTGAATGGCATACTATTTGAAATTTTTTTTAATGTATACCACATCGTTCGTGCAATCAACTGCCCTGTATAACACAATTATGAAACATTATGACGAAGAAACACAACTAGCCAGCCAGATACGACTAAACTACCCACCAGAAGTTTATAAAATCATAAAATGTCGAAGAATATTCACTGTATTATACCGCTAACTACTAAACTGTAAATCTACTGAAATACAATTTTTTTCCTTAATTTTTTTAAAAGAAATCTGACGTAATATTCGAAAACCCATCCAGCAGACACAACAGCAAACGAGACCTGGACAGAATTGACAATGATATATATATAGTTGAAAATGTAGATGCTACAATCCCAAGGACCAATATATGGAAAACTTCTCAGGAAGGAAAGGAAGTGAGATGTAAAAATGCTTGAAAATGAAAAACACATCACAACCATTACAAAGCCCAGCTAACCCTAGATGCAAAACTAAAGCGACAAGCCCAAGAGCCCATTCAGGAAAGCAGCCCAGTACGGAAAAAGAAATGGAGGGGAATAAACTATACAAATTACATAACAGAGAAACAAAAATAAGATCAATAACAAGGGAACTAAATTCAGATACTTATCAGAGTAAAACAATTAAGATCCATAACTTAATGTGAACATTCCTGTTTTGAAATAAGAGACATTTCATTTCTAGATTATCTCATAAGAAATAATGCTTCTCACTTCTAAACTTAACGAGCACCTAGTGTAATTAGAGTCGGCAGCCTCTGCCACGCTTGACAACGAAACAGAAAACACTTCCATGATGTCCTCTCCTATTGTTGCATCCCCTGAACCGTCGAACACGAAAACAATAGCAAGGAAATATTCATGGTTATGTTTGCTGTAAATGCTAAACTGATTCTGCTACTGGTCAAATACCATAAAATTTCAAAACGTGGATTCAAGCCGTTTCAACTAACAGTATATAAGTAGCATCAGGTAGAGTTGCCACCCAACCAAATGTTGCTGGTAAGAAATACTTATCACTCAAGAGAGAGACTTTTACCACAATCATTCGCTTACAGGCATCTGGAAATTGTAAATCAGCAAATTTCCAAACACGATACTTCGCCTCACGTTCACTTGACAATTGTGAAACATGCGTCTCTTCCACATAGAAAATTATCCGTCAAAATTCATGACAATGAAATTCAGACGGGCAATAACCCTCCGTTCAGTAAAACAATGAAACTGACTATACTTAAAAGTGACGACGAAAGGAAAATAACCAGTCCTAAATCGAAAGATGAAGGCATTAATTCAAGCTTTGAACTATTTCTCATAAAAAAAACACGTGAATTAGTCTGGAATTACTACCGAGAGTAACGATGCCAATTAAGGGCATTTCGAAATCGACCAAGCCATCAAGTAATCAGACAAAATATATGAAATATCAAACCTCACTTTCGCAACCGTGGAAGTCATGCAACGCGGATCCAAATGGCATTAAATTGAATTGAGTCGAATGTTAATAGGCTGTGCTAAATGCCTCGGAAGTGTTTATTACTAGTTTGATGCTATAACTGGCGCTTTAAATGGGTAATTACAGAACTCGCTTCGAATCAACACTGCTAAACGGTATTCATTAATGACAAAAGTCATTGACGAAATGAAGAGCCAGCATTCGGCCCGTTGATTGTGACCTGTATACCAAGACTCCAATTCAAAAGGGTTAAATTTTAGTATCAAACACTCAAATAATACACGTAAATTTACTCTCTACAAAACGAAAAGGCTTATTGAAAACGCAAGAACCAATTTATAGAAATATGTCACGCTGGCTAAAGATAAGATTTAGATTCGTCTAAACTTCAAAAAAATTTGTAAATCTCGAACACAAACTGTAAAATTATATTGATTTGTCTAATTCCATTAATAATTATCGATATATGAAATGACAAGCACTGAAAGAATCACGCCGAGAATTCTTGTACATCTTAGTTTACAGAAATAAAATTTGACCTCAAATCGTAATACATTAAGAAATGTTTCTAGTTTAAATTGTATTTCATTAAATGCGTTTTGCTTTAATAACATTTAGTAAACATTACCTATGAACACTGTACGACGGAACGGAATGGAATACAGAATTTAGGCCTATGAGGTCATCCACCGCTCTAAGGAAAATTAAAAGTAGAAAGGTTTGAAAGGTGTAACTGGAGGAAAACCTCGCAGTTGCACAATGAAACAACTGATGATAAAGGCTGGAAAGAAAGATGGAAGAAAGAGAATATCATATTCTTAGGAATAAGTTATGGGACTAAACATTAAATTACAGATAACTGTGACTACTAAGATACCTGTAGATATGATGAAAGTGATCTGAAGTTCCAATTTTAAATAATTAAGTTTATGAGTAATAAAGAAACTTTAGCAGATGGAAAGGCCCGAACTATTACGGATCAATGCAAAGACGATTTCAGTTGGAATGAAAATGACAACTCG
The DNA here is from genome assembly GCF_040412425.1 of Macrobrachium rosenbergii. Taxonomy (NCBI): domain Eukaryota; kingdom Metazoa; phylum Arthropoda; class Malacostraca; order Decapoda; family Palaemonidae; genus Macrobrachium; species Macrobrachium rosenbergii. Next base: position 8,498,985 of record NC_089772.1, on the reverse strand, counting down.
TATACTAACTAACCACTTTTTCCTAATCTAAAACGAGGAATTCCAATTTAAATCGTTTGAGAGGAAAATGTTCAGTATGCTTATTCTCAATAGCCTGGGTTATGATTCTACACAATATGGAGAGAAGATCAATAAGGCTGAACCTTTCAAGCATTCAAGGACAATGATATTCAATACAAGTTCGCTGGAGTTGGAATTTAGCGACACCAAAAAATAACAAACCCAACAATAGGCTCGTTGAATAGGCTTTCGAAATCAAATAGAAAGAAACTGCATATTTAAGTAAGATTATACAATAGCCTTCTATACTCTACTGAGCTATACGGAAATGAATCATGTTATGATAAACTATTTCTAAAAAAAATTGCCGATTTGAGAATAAAGCCTTTAAGTGATAATGAAGTCAGATGACAAATGACGTAGTTTATCCTAAAAGTCATGACGCTGACAAACCGTTTTCTTTCATCCAAACCAATCAGTTTTTACATGAAACGGTGACTATTCCATTCCGAAGCTCGCATATCATACACCATTAGCTTTGTTTAACTGGTAAACTAGAACAATAAAAAAGTAAATTACTAATCAGGCCACTGTTAAGCCTCTTTGGCTTTCTAAAAAACACTTCCTTGCAACAAATATCAGCTGCTAAATCATCAAGGGCCTCTCCGCTAGGCTGTTGGAAACTGAACTACTCAATACAAACACTACAAAAAAGAAAAATGATCACTGCTGTGATAATTAACTCATCATTACACACTTGAACATTCTAAATTCTTTTATACATTTATCACACCATTTTTGTTATTTACGTTTCGATTCATTATCTCTAGACATCTGGAGCGCAACTGCCATATTACCAGTTTAAACTTATACCAGTTATTACAAACCATAAATAATTACTTTAGCAACATAATTCTTGAACAGAAAGAAATCATTCTTCTTATGAATGACTTTATCCTGTTTACGTCAATGAATCCAAACTGGATTTTAGGGAAGGCGGCCATGGGCTTGAGAGCCGAACAATGGTCCCTCAAAAATTGGTAAGCTTACCAATGAGCCATGAGAAGAGAGAGAGAGAGAGAGAGAGAGAGAGAGAGAGAGAGAGAGAGAGAGAGAGAGAGAGAGAGAGATAAACCAGTGCCTGAACAAAACAGCCCCTTCACTGATATTTACCAAGCAAACGAAAGAGCAGACTTTCACCATATCTTAAGTGCCAAATTTGAACACAATGTAGCCATGAAATTCGTACAAAGGTCAGCAACCAACAGCGATCGGCTACAGCTTCGCAAACTAATAATACAACAGAAGGCCAACTAGGCTGGCTTCCGTAAGTAGCAAGACCGCAATATCAGGCACAACAGTGGATGCGCGGTTGGACGAACTTGCATGGACACAAATACAGACGACGAGAGAGAGAGAGAGAGAGAGAGAGAGAGAGAGAGAGAGAGAGAGAGAGAGAGAGAGAGAGAGAGAGAGAGAGAGCTATTTCCTCTACATGACATTAAAATCCCGGACCAAATGTGTCTTCAACACAGGGGCATGGCAAGAAGCGCTGGCTAAATTCATTGCAAAAATGTTGATATGAAAGAATAACAGTGTTTGGGATTATTTGTTTCATTATCAATAGAAGAACCTGACATATTCTGAGATGAAACTTGAAATATTCTGAGATGCAACATGACATATTCTGAGATGCAACCTGACATATTCTGAGATGCAACCTGACATTCTGAGATGCAACCTGACACACTCTGAGATGCAACCTGACACATTCTGAGATGCAACCTGACACATTCTGATATGCAACCTGACATATTCTGAGATGAAACTACATATTCTGCAAGTACTATGAGAAAGAGAAAGAGGGAGATTTTAACACTGAACAACCCTCCCTTCCTCTTAAGATGAAAAACGGCCCTCCACTGTATTCCACCATTATCTTGTTTCCAAGTACACATGCGCAGGTGACCCCTCCTTCTCTATCAACATCATCCGTCGAGTCCTGCCGGCATTCATATCCGCCACTCCTGACTTCCTTAACAAGGAGGTAGTGCACATAGCGCCATGAATAATGAATGAATGTTGCGAACGCACATAGTCTCTCCTCCGCAGTCAGGTAGAGTTCCTCCACCCTGCTTGTTGTATTGGATTTTGTAACACAATAAAATTATATGATCTGACTTTATTATAACTATATTACTACACAATGAAAGTAGCAAAAATGAAGGCGCTGCACCCAACCACGTTGACATTCAAACAAAGGTAACCAGTAGAAATTTACTCTTTAATATTCAGTGCTAAAATTTGTAAGAGCTGAAGCCGGAAAGGGTGCGTTTTGGATACATACGTGTTTATAGTGTT
>NC_089772.1:8254124-8489124 GCF_040412425.1 Macrobrachium rosenbergii | reverse complement strand
AACACATTCTTGTACACGAAAAATGTAGCATGTATATATATATGAACCAGTTATTAAATGCCACGTGTCGAAAAATATTAAATATTTCAGAAAAATGCGGTTCTTTAAACTAATTCTAAAAGGCCTCTCTGCTAAAAGCGAATGTATTTCTTAGGGGATAACGATAGCTTGCATAGAATGCATCTTTCCCAAAACACATTTAACTGTAAGAGAAGAATAACCCACAAAGATTCTTTTGACAGCTAACTGACTGCTTTAGAGGGTTAACTCTTCAATAAGTATATAAATAGGTTTTATGTGAAAATGACCATATAGAAGAGAAGAGAATATAGAATATAGAATTTAGGCCAAAGGCCAAGCGCTGAAAGGGAAACAGAGTAAAAGGTTTGTAAGGTGTAACACACGGAAAACCTCACAGCTGCACTATGAAATAACTATTAGAAAAGGGTGGAAAATAAGATGGGAGATAGAATATGAATGGAGGTACAGTAAAAGGAATGAAAAGGGGATGAAGCTAGGGGCCGAAGGGATGCTGCAAAGAACCTTACGTAATGCCTACAGTGCACCGTGCGTGAGATGCAATGAGGCACTAGCCCCCTACGGGGAATGACCATATTACACGCTTTACTCATTAAGTAACGTAATATTTCTTCTGGCCACCTCCCCAACCCCCACCCATCTCCAGATCCGACTAAATGATCAAGCGCCGTCCACTCTTCATTTTACTTGTCAAAGAATATTGATAAAATACATAATCTTTGATAAAATACATAATCTTTTTATAAGGTCACGCTGACCAGTATACTTTCAGACAAGCAAAAGCTTTTCTTATTCTCTTCGGTTACATTCCAAGACTCCAACTTTGGGTCGGCTGTTCAAAGGACAAGAAGAGGCTTTCACTCTCACTGCACGCCCAATTAGGTTGCCAGTCCACAAGGTGAAAGGAAGGTGTATTTTGGCTCCTCTGTATTCTAATGTAGCCATCATATATATGTATATAAATATAAATATACATATACATACATACATACATATATATATATATATATATATATATATATATATATATATATATATATATATATATATATGATATATATATATAGAGAGAGAGAGAGAGAGAGAGAGAGAGAGAGAGAGAGAGAGAGAGAGAGAGAGAGTAGCTAATCGTCCAGTCCTCCGCGATGACAAAACAGCAACAGGTAATGATCACAGACTTTTAGTAGAAGACGAAACACTTAGAAAATGGTTCTCCCATTTAAGCACTCTCTTTCTCTCTCTCTCTCTCTCTCTCTCCATGATCCACGGGTCCTCCGTCAGTGCCAGTGGTTCAGGATACTCACCTTTAATGCAAATACCCTCCATCAGTTTCTATTTACGTATACCCTCCTCACTCCACGGAAAGCACTTTTTCCTTTGCTCAAACACTGCGGAAGTTGACCAGAAAACACACGCATGCATTCATGAGGCGATGAATCATTTGTGGAATAAAATAGAAGGAAAAGAACCGTGGCTTGGCTTTATTCACTTTTCGTAGAAACAAACAGCCCTAACTATGCCATTTCACTTCAAGGGCAAATGTGGAAGTGAATTCGAAAACAGCCGAGAGGAAATCACACGTGACTTGACAGGCGACAATTCGGCCAATCCCTCTTGGGTCTGGCGTCGCAGCCATGACACAGGATTCATGCAAATGAAACCAAATTATTCTGAATTCCCAAAACAAAATGTTGTCTAGAATTAAACCAAGCTTTTCCATCACTTCTTTTGTGAAGCTGCATACGCACACACACACACACACACACACACACACACACACATAAACACAACAGGTACATTCACACATAACAGACCCTCAACGACTCAATAATATAGGGTAGATAGAGAAAAAAAAAGACGGGGTGCGGTTATTCACCGCTTACAGAAAACACCGTTACTTGCCAGTTCAGTAAAGCTTTCACTTTTCAGAAAAGGCATTTATTCTTGGAATAGGCTGCTATTAAGACTGGGATAATGTCCTATAGGACATTATCAATCCTAGTGACCTGGTCTTTCAAAGTCCTCCACGGGTTTCTCAATGACATGTCTGTATACAAAAAGTCCCTACGATTGGAATCGGAAGTTAAACGTTGTACGAAATTATTGAGTATTATGCAACGGACTCTATTGACTTTATGTTTAGCATTAAAATAAAAAAAAATGACTATACAACTATGTTAAATCAAGGAACAAATATAAAAATCACCATCCTTACTATAAGTAATATTAACAACCCACAAGTTCTTCGAATAATATTATTACAACAAAAGTTGTAAAAAATACACCCACAATATGAAGTGGAATACAAAGAAGTTTTTAACTTTTTCAATAAGACGCCAGGCAATTTAGACGGAGGAACGGGCGGCCGCATCAAAGAATAAGTGGCCTCCGGGGGCGAATTGGATGGGAGTCCAGAATACAACAGAGAGAGAGAGAGAGAGAGAGAGAGAGAGAGAGAGAGAGAGAGAGAGAGAGATATTTTATATTCTTCACTAACAGCCCTATAACCACACAGGAACACTGAAGGTCACAAAGCGTGTATAAAGATCAAACTATCCCGCTCTGGAGGGCGGCGTTCATATCCGGAAACATGAAGGAAATAAAGATTCGACAATCAGGAAAAACTGTACAATGAAACTGGTGAAAAGTGGATGTTCAGGAGTGCTGTCGCTCTTAGCTTAAATTCTGTAACGTTACTCACAAATACCACCGTAAGCTGATTCTCATTAAACAAAAAGAACCCCGTCATTATTCCCAAGAACGCCAAACAAAATTCTTAATCATGTACTTCATCCTAAATAAGAAGAAAAAGCAAAAAGATAACCACATGTAAAATGTAATGAACACACGTCATATGGTATGATATTTTCCGGCTAACTATACATAGCACATTTAAGCTTAAGCTACGGAGTATGTGCATTTACTTGTACACAATAAACAACTTTATTTTAGAGTCAGAAACAGAAGAATTTCATATGCGCTCAAAGTTAGCATAAATATTTTGTCCGAGCAGTTTAAAGAAGATTAAAAAAAGCTAATTTTCCTGGAACTGTAAAGTGTTTACTTTACTGCAATCAAGCATTTCTATTATAAAACAACACGCCCTCGTGACAGTATTTACCTTAGTATCAACATGAGATTGATTAACAAATATTTATATATGAATTTTTTTTATTGTACGATACTGAAACAATGATACACCTTTCAACTTTCCTCTATTCAAATTCACAAACTCACACATGCTTATACACATACATACGGTACATACACACACACACACACACACACACACACACACACACACATATATATATATATATATATATATATATATATATATATATATAATATATAGTGTATAAATAAACAAAATTTTCCGAGACCATTCAAATTACAGTAAAAACACTGCAATTAAATAAATAACTACAATATTGGCCGTCTGGATGCCGTTGAATTTGTGCTGCAGTTTCTCAATCTCCCGAGAGATGAGAAACTACAATACAAAACTGAACAGCATCCAGACGGCCATACTGTTCAATGAAGTATGTTAGAGAGCGGGTCTTCTTCCAAAACAATATTACTAATAGTAAGCCATTGTTAACAATGACGTTTAACGAAAATGCTAATAACTGCAGCAAAACTGAACACGCCTATTTTCCGAAGAGCGGCGTGCCACGACAACAAAACACCGCCCAAATCAATACCCAGTGATTTTGATGCAGGGCAGGGAGGGGGCGTGGGGCGGGGTCGGAGAGGGAGAGAGACGATTTGGATTGGTTAGTGGTTGGACGACGAAGGTGGAAGGCAAATGTTACAAATGAACCCTAGCTCTTTAAAAGCTTGAGATTTAAAGCACGGGCTTACTGTTCGTCTATGAATCTGAATTTGAAAAATCGTCTGGACAGAAAGAATAAATGATTTCGTATAATGGCCAAGTCAGCTCTGCCTGTTTGACGGCAGATTCAAAGGAAAAAAGCGTCAATGAAGTTAAGTATGCCTTGATTTAACCAGACCACTGAGGAGCTGATTAACAGCTCTCCTAGAGAGGGCTGGCCCGAAGGATTATTTTACGTGGCTAAGAACCAACTGGTTACCTAGCAACGGGACCTACAGCTTATTGTGGAATCCGAACCACATTATAACGAGAAATGAATTTCTATCACCAGAAATAAATTCCTTTAATTCTTCATTGGCCGGTCGGAGAATCGAACGCGGGACCAGCAGAGTGCTAGCTGAGAACGATACCCACCCGACCAATGAGGAACTAGTAGTTGCCTTACAAAATAAGTCGCACACAATTTCAAATGTGATTTCCTAAAGCACTACAAAAATAAGGCCATTGTAATCTTCTACTTGTCAATCTGAGGAGGCACTTGAAGTTCCGTAATCGGAGTGCTCTCTCCCTTTAACTAGAGATGAAGCTAACAGAATTCCTCTGGCCTTCTAAATAAGTCGTTTTTCCCCTGCACTCTCCATTCCCTGGAAATGATCCTCTGGGCGAATAAGCCCCTCACATTATCTCAAAAGATCACTAGCTCTCTCCAAAAGAGAATTCTGCCATGATATACACCATTTCTTTCTCAACGTCCTCTCTCTCTCTCTCTCTCTCTCTCTCTCTCTCTCTCTCTCTCTCTCTCTCTTTATATATAACCGAAACGAACGTGTTCATGTGTGAGATTAGACTGGCCAAAAAAATGGTACATAACAAAATGAATTATGTATGGGCAAAATGACAAATAGTAACCGGAAGAAAAATAATAATGACTAAACGAAAATGAGTAAAAGCCCTATTCTTCACAACACAGCTCGACACAATACAAATGAATAAATAGCTCGTTAAAAAAAAAAACTTCCAATAAGCGTTACTTCGAAAGTAGGTCACAGATTTACATACCAAACAACATCAACATAGATGGCAACGGCTTTTAACCTTACCGAATGCTCTTATCGAAGAACAAACTGCCCATGCCCTATAGATCGGAAATATTTTGCAACCATTTGGTTATCTGTTATAATAAAATCCGACTGGATCTTGTGACTGCAGGGGAGACATGACACAGCCACCCACCCCCCGCAAACCGGTTTGTCCGCCCTGGGTGGGGTAGGCAAGGGAACGGGAGGGTTGGGGAGACATCCAGCCTCCTCCTGCAAACTTGTTTGTCCGCCCAAGGTGGGGGTGGGGTAGGTAGGGGATCGGGAGGGTAGGGGAGACAGCAGCTCCTGGTTCCAGCGCGCGCTGCAAACTCGTATCTAATCATAAACAGGATCACAATATCGAATTTCTCATGTTTTTTTTTTTTTATAATTTCGTTTTTCAACAAAATAAAATTCCATAAAAGTTAGGAAATTCTAAGGTATTCAAATCCAGCACATTTCTTCAGAAAGTCCAAGGATGTAATCCTTTCTAAGAGGCGGCGAATTCCGGCTAAAGTAACGCTACAGAATTTCCCAGTGCAACTTTGACTTTGGTGACAATACAATACTGACTCAAGCATATATAAATTTCACATCATTTCCTGTGTAAAGCTATTATCACGACAACGGGACACAATAAAAGCAAAAGAACAAAAGACTGAATGCAATTGTTCCACACAATGAAGCAAATCAAGCAACCTGCAATATCAATAGTTAATGCAACAAATACTTGGGATCAAGGAAGTCTGAGCAAGCAACAGAAGCTGTTGCATATAACCAGGAAACGTTCCAGGGCAGCAGACAGACTTCATCAGCATAATATAAATCAAACATCGCATGGGCGCTAGCACGCAACATATCAACTAACTGGACGTTTTAAACAGGCAATGTGGCGACTAGTTTGTTTTTGTTTTCCTATTCAAATCATCTTAATACGATATAGTGTCATGAAGCCACACATTCTATAAATGCATGCACACGTAATTATATATATATATATATATATATATATATATATATATATATATATATATATATATATATATATATATATATATATATATATATATATATATATATAATCTAAAACAATAAACATTCTCGGTTTCGTAAAAGGTAAAATTCTTTTACAAGCATGAAATCTTATCACGACGATCAATACTTAGTGCTCAAGCAAGTCAGCGTCACGGAATATCCGCAAGTGAAAGTCGGAGGCACTTTATGAACGATACCTACAGCACAGCGGATCACGATGTATGACGAACTTATGCAGCCTTATCGAACAAAATCAACTGCAAGTAGGTTGCAACTGATGATGAAATTATTCACAGACCAGCTTTTAGAATAACCACCCCCTTTCTCTCTCTCTCTTTGAAGATTATAAACATCATGAACTAAGACATGTGTAGTTTCTCTCTCTCTCTCTCTCTCTTACTGCGCATCAGCACCACACTCTCATCATCTGGCTTCGGCAAATTAATGTGGAGCAGCCGAGGGTTCCATGACTGTTCATTTCTTTGTTCGTCATAGCTTAGACGATGGGTTATTTATAGAATGACCCGGGTCTGAAGCTGAAAATATATCGAACACTAATATGACAACGGGACATTAGAATTAGTACCGCATATTGATAAAAAAAAAACTCATTAACAAATTTAGTTGCAAGCAGACATCGGTGACCAGCAAGCTCCATATGTTGTGTTCCTAGGCTATGAAAGAGTATGTACGTGCACATACACAAGTAACAAAATGTAAACAAGCTGAGATAGGCTTGCGAAACAGTAGTAGTGTAACTGAGAGGGTCTCCTAAAGCCCAAAGGCGGCCAAGAGACATTTGTCTGTGGTAACACTCTCCAGTTGGGGGATTGGGCGCTGCCATTACTCAAACTTAATCTTAAAGGTTGCATTCCCATATCTCCATCACAACGTTGCCTTGCCATATACAACCCCCCCCCAAATCTAGTAAGCTTCACAAGACCTTTAATTGACAATATATAGTCATTGGAAAACTGGAACCATTTTGTTTACTTGGAATCTCGCTCTCTCTTTTCTATTTCATTTACCTAAAAATCCCAAGCAGTGAAGTAGGTACCTGCTTGTTTGTCGGTTTGAAGTCGCAACTGAAGTAGGAGAAATAACATACGAGTGCTTACAGATAGATTTATAGATTTTAAGCATCCATGCCAAGCACTGGGGCAACCTAAGGCCATTCAGCGCTGAAACGGAAATTGACAGCAAAATGTTTGAAAGGTGTAACAGGAGGTAAACCTCGCAGTTGCGCCATGAATTAATTGTTGGGAGAGGGTGGAGAGTAAGATGGAAAAGAGAGAATATGAACGGAGGTACAGTAAAAAGGAATGAAAGCAGTTGCAGCTAGGGGCCGAAGGGACGCTGCAAAGAACCTTAAGTAAAACCTGCAGTGCACCGCATGAGGTGCACTGACGGCACTAACCCCCTACGGAACATGCGAGTGTTCAGTGCTTATCAAAATATGCACTTTATCATACCATAACTGAAAAACCGGAAGATACTATGTAAGAAGCAATCCTCAAATCCCATGTGAAAATAACATGTCACAGTCGAAGACTCATTTTTTTACCAATCAGTATCACTCTTCTCTTCATTTCGATTCTAATCAATTTGCAATAAAAAAAAAACAAGCAAATCATTCTAACCTAATTTACGTATCCTTAAAAATCCTTACTGAATAGAACAACACACACAGGTACACACCAAAACTGAGTGTACTTTCTGCGGAGCCAAGTATGGTCGCCCTTCCATTTCACTAGGTCTACATCTGAAATGACTAATGTTCTTATCAGCTACGTAAATACCCCGGGGTTTGGGACAAAGCCATATTATCAGCGACACCGATACGTTATCAACAGAGGAATGAACTCAAATCACAGGAGTAATTACCGGTACCCAGCCGTAAGTGGATTAAACTGACATAACACTATAATCATTCAATTAATCTTGGACACGAAACGAATATTACCTAAGGCAATGCAGAAACTGCAAGTACATGCAAGGCAAAAACTACATATTCTCAAAGAAGATGAAAAATGAAAAGAACAGAATACCCACCAATATTGCCCCTCACGGACTTAACAGAGCAAAATCACCAGTTTAAGTATCGGTATGCCAGTGCCATTTGGAAACAAATAAAACACCACTCGGCCACTTGCGTGCATTTAAGTATCAGAGAGAGAGAGAGAGAGAGAGAGAGAGAGAGAGAGAGAGAGAGAGAAACACCTGCTCTTGTACTCTCAACCAGAGTGGTTCCTAATTCAAGGTCCCTGACACAACATTGCTCCTGCCAACCGATTGTTTCATTCCTCTTACTTGTTTGTCATACTTGGAAATTTTCACTTCACTAACTTTAAGTGGACAAACTGGATGGCATTTCTCTCGTCTATAAATGTACTTCTTAATTATCTGAAATTGTCTGTGTATGTGCAAAACCTCGCTATTTTGCAAAACACACAGGATATAAAAGGCGTGACTAAAGTACCCTGTAGTTATTAAATATAAAAATACATTGCGGAAATAATGTATATTGGTTCCAATCATTACACACATACACACAACGAAACACACGCACACATATGTATATATATATAATGTGTATATATATGTATATGTATGTATGCATACATACATACATACATATAAGAGTACACTGTCGTACTGAAGATATATGAGATAAATCCCCTTTGACATTAGCGCTCCGTCAGTCTTAATAAAACTGACCTTCTGCGAGATAATGACCAGCTTTTGTGTAATGAGTCTTGTCAGCAGGAATGGAACATGTATATATATATATATATATATATATATATATATATATATATATATATATATATATATATATATATATATATATATAATATATGTATATATATGTATGTGAAATATATATATATATATATATATATATATATATATATATATATATATATATATATATATATATATATATATATATATATATATATTCTTCCACCTTCCAACCCAAAAGTCAGGGAGTCAAGAGCTTACACAGCTGGTGGAGGCACTGGTGCAACCAACGGGAAAAGGTGCCGAAAATAGAACTCCACTCAGAGAGTTTCTTTCGTGCCCAAGCACACCCCGATAATGACAAATGATCTAATGAAGTGAAGCGCAGATGTGAAGTATCAATTATTGCTCATCAATACCCAAACAGTGTGGTTTTAAGGTCCCTCTTGACGCAACCCCAAACTGAACTTCAGAGATTTGGTAAAAGCGAGGGTGAATAAACAAGAACTATTATCTTAGCTTAAACAACAGGCCAAAGGAAACACTACTACAATTTCTTCCTTACTGCTCTAAGACAAGTAACTGCAGTTTAAATCAATATCTTTCAAGCACTCTTAAGACAATTAAAACCAGTTCGTTACTATTCAGATAAATCATATCTTTTCTTGCGTGGCTACATAACATTCTTTGTTTCACTTGATCAAATTTGTCATCCCTGGCGCTAAGCGTTGCGACAGGTCAGTCCACAACCTGAATGATGACCTGAAACCTTTTCGTGACCTAATCTCCTCGCGTGGTTTCCAGTCTCACCTCTCCTATGAATGAATAATCGTTAGGTCATGGGAAAATCTCCTTTGAATGATTACATGCTTTACTGATTCAGTTGTTCAGAAAAAAAAAAAAAACATACGGAAGCTAAGTAATATTGATTCCTACCACACGGGGGTGACTTTTTTATTCTCCTACTACTGCTGCCAATACTGATGATCGTAAATTTGGTCCTTTACCAAACATTCTGACCGTTTTCATTGGCGCTTCCCACAGCTTCTATAAGTACAAAAGATAAACAAAATAGGAAATGCAATGCCACCCGCCACTGCCATCATCATTGTGCCAACAAAACACAAATAATAACAACAACAATATTAACATCACCATTATCACTGTCATAAGGCTGACTTTGCGCATCCAACGTTACCGACACGGAACGAACTTTTTGAGAGGCAACTTCACGGTTACGATCATATTAAAAGAAATAAATAAAAACTTCACATCACAACCTTCAACCGTCCTCACTGGGCAAAATTGTCAAGCATAAGCCAATACAAATGTGCATGGCCAATAATAATAATAATAATAATAATAATAATAATAATAATAATAATAATAATAATAATAAAAAAGACAGTAGTTTGCATTCTCTAGAACAAGTGATCGCGAAATCGAACATTATTCATGATATCAATACAGATGCAACTGCTTAAAAGGAATATGAATAATATGTTCTTAATACCAGTAGTTCAACAAATGTATATATGTAGATATATATACAGTGTGTGTGTGTGTGTGTGTGTGTGTGTGTGTGCGGTGGAGAGGAAATCAGGTAGACTCCGTACAATCACTATTCACAAACTCGGGACATGTCCCAGGTCCCACACGCAGATAGTTCGGCCGACTATCAAGCCCCCATAATCTGCAGCCTACGCGATATCGTCTGTTTCTTCGTCGACCCACGCGAAGTTCCCTGCTATACGCGTTAAGTTCGTTGCGTTCAACCGCCGCCTTCAACGTCTATGACGTCAATCACCACTGGACGCGGATGATGTCATTAACCGTCGCATAGCAGTTCCGGGATTTGGGGGCTTAATGCTATATAGGTGTTTTATGATTGTCTTTTCTCGCCAGGTCTGCAGGACAATTTTACGGCGTTCCAATAATTTCTACTAAATCTACTAAACTAAAATTTGAATGTTATTAGATTCCAACACTACATAATTCTAGTGTTCTGGAATTTCTCCAGAATAATTACAGTGCAGCACAGCAGACAAAATATATTACAAATACCTTCCTCAGTGACAAGTAATTATTTTCTACCCGAACAACTCAACTCAACCACTAATGAGCTTTAAATTAACAGCGTAAAGGCCAAGCTCCGACACAGATTTTCAGCTACACTCAACGTCACAATGGATCAAGAATAAAACACCACGTTCCAACGTTTAAAATGTTGAATATCCAATGTGTTCTAGTTATTCACGAAATTTTCGCGGTTAGGTAATTTCTCCTTCTTTAAGGATGTTGATTAATTCCTGCTCTATCATACTAAGGCGAGGAGGACCTGGAGAAACCCGACCGCATCTTTGGAAATCTACTTTATATGCAAACGAAGATACGTTTGAGTTAAGGTTCATTTTAACTGACAAGTGTCAATCAAGAGAATCCCCTAAAATGTTTACGTCCCTTAGGATACCTCGTGAAGAAAATAAAGGCGTTCTCATGTTTTAACAAATGTCAGTAGAAAAAGAGACTTCATCCGCTTAAATCGTAACATGTACCGAACGCGACGAGATTCCCCGGGGAACTTCATTACGCAACTCAATAACGGACGAGGCGCAATTGCTGCCTGTCTCGAGACATTACACTCATCTTGCCTCGTCGACACCAGGGCCTCTTAGTCATCAACCGCAATATACAACGTCCGTTAAACCGAGGGGGTTAAACTAAGGACACGCTGACACTTAATCCCTACAAGACCCACGTGGTCGAGTGTAAATGCAATGATCTATTCCCGCATACACAGGCTATGCGCGCGCACGTCCACTCACCCACTCTCTTCAACAGAAGATTCCTAAGGACATTTACGAAGAAACCAGTCAACCTTACATACTTATAAACATTGCAGTATAATGAGAATGGACCTCTCAGCATTCATTAACATCAAGTACTGCGACTAAGGGCAAAACATCCTGAACACATCTGCGAACAAAAATCTCAATCGGAATACCTAATAACTTTACCGGGGTTTTCTTAATATTCTTGATTTCATTAACAGAGCATAAGGGCCCCAATTCTTCGGAACAGTCTTCGCTGGGAGAAATAAACAAATAAATATATAAATAGACAAAGTTTTCCCTGAAATGCACAGCGACAAAGACAGGCTTAACGAAGTCAGCCTCTGAGCCTCCTAAAGGTTAGCAGTTGAGACGATTTTAATGCCGTGACTACTTTATCTTTTCTATTTTAGAAAACTATGAACCATCCCACTGCGCATAGAAAATAAATTGCAACAATTAACAGATGCTGATTTCAGTAGAATAGTGTCGGAATAATAAGAACAAAGAAACAATAGCTAGCGGGAAAACTTCAAGACGTGCGTGGAAGACTCATCCGGTTAGGAAAGAGAGCAACTCATAAGTGCAACTTACCCACATGTAAAAATCATTTGTATGTACATTTTTCCAAAAAAAAAAAAACGGAAAAGGGAAAATAAAACAATATCCTGACGAAAAACGAAGTTGGGGCCTTACCCTAAAAAAGAAGATAAAGAAAAAAAGATAACTAGTAATAGCATCACAGATAGTTGGGGGAGGGCGGGGGCACAAATAACTCTCTTCACATTTCAAAATGTTCCTTCGCAGTCATACGGTAAGACAGGTTTGCTATCGACGTTAGTTAAATTCTAATCTTCCAGTTTAGAATGCTACGACCAGTTAAAAGGAGGGTCTACATACTGGCTAGTACTCTAACACCTACTTAGAAACATATGAGAACTGCTGTTTATGGAGCGTGACAAACATGATGTAAACCCGTATGACAAACAGCTGACGCTCTCACCAGATGCAAATTAATACTTATTCTAAAGCTGTTGTCGAAAGGAATCTCTCTCTCTCTCTCTCTCTTTATAAAACCACAGTAAAGAGCCCACTTAAGAAGAGGTAAAATCCCTCTTTCGAGATAATAGGTCATGATTAATTGTCTTAATTTCTAACCAAAAATTCTCAAGTCCCACCTCTGGTGTACGTCGTTTCAACAGCAACATATACCGTACATCTCCCCTACATAAGGAATATATCTTGCACTATCTCCCCACCCCCTTTATTTCCCAACATCGCCCCCGAAAGTGACACACGCAAGGAGTAACCGTCAAGGGAGCAGCTTCTCCTTCTCCTAAGTAAGGATCTGTATCAGCTGGAAAATGACATCTATAGAAACTCGGGCTTAATCAACAACGCACCTACATTCTTTCAACCACAGTGGACACTACTAGAAAAGCCTGGTGCCAAATTAAATTTTTCTTTTCACACACGATTTATCTTTTGGGTTAGAAGTCACTAGAGCGAACGTTTAAGTCATTATTGCTATCTCAGTGTTCTCCAGAGCTGAACAATTTTAACTAGGGGGAAATTACCATGCATTGAAAGTTTATGAGGAAAACACAAATGTTATTTTCTTGCGCTCATTGCCGTACAAAAATAGAAACTATACTTTCCATGAATACACTATGAAGTAACTCTCAGTCACATCCATCACGATTTTTTTTAATAAGAAATATCCAACTTAGATCATGTTCAGTTACGGATTCACGTTAACAACTCAAGAAAATCTACACTAAAACGAGAACAATCATGCTGCCTCATTGTGCTCAGGAGAGAGAGAGAGAGAGAGAGAGAGAGAGAGAGAGAGAGAGAGAGAGAGAGAGAGAGAGAGAGAGAGGGCAAGGGGAATATGCATACAGATGCCTTCGAAACCCCTTTCGCTCAGTTACGAAGTCACAGCCGTAAAATGACAAGCTATAAAAGGTGTTAAACCCCAGAACCTGCTTCCAACACCATCCCCTTTAACCCTTTACTGACAACCAACCTCGCTGATCGCATCCACTGAGGGAGGCTGGAGGTGGTAGGGAAAGGCGCGTTTTTCTAGAGCCATATGGCGCTTTCACGATTTACTGCCCCAAATGTATCTACATCAACTTTTATGGCGGGGAAACCGAGAGGGGAGGGGGGGGGGGCAAATTCAGCCCAGCAACCTTCCATCACAAATGCAGAAATTTAATAACGTACATATGGTTAACTCTTATGGAAACACTTCCTCCTTCACGATAATTCTTCTCGGAATCGACAAATTCCTAACGGTCGACAAATGTTCAATACATACTGCCTTTACAAAAAAGAATTACATTATACTCTTGAATACTGGCCACTCTCATATTTGGTTTTGGCTGGATTTTACCGGCCAGGTGGAGGAGGAAAGCTGTCGACCCTCCATGCTGACCGGAAGCCAGGTGGAGGAGAAAAGCTGGCTGAATAAGATTTACAGATGTTCCCTGAGTTAACAGTCAGGCTCCTGAATTTTCCACCACTGTAGGTAACACCATACGATAAAGAGCCACCAAGGAGCTTTACGAAACTAACGCAGACAATAAAAAAAAATCCTTGGGTCGCATGTAGGTCAAAATGCCAAACAAATTTCGTCCCTACTACGAAAGGCAGCGATCGCACACGAAAAAAAAAGAGAAAAATAAAAACTGGACTGACCAGTTTTCGGGGTCCACGGTCGACAGGCCCACTGAGCTGCCATAACATCCATTCATTGTTATTCTCGGCCCACAATCCTAAGCGGAGGGAACACCAAATATACCGTGGCTGTCCATACAAAACTTTTATATCACATATTTGCGCAAACAATCACACTAATATATATATATATATATATATATATATATATATATATATATATATATATATATATATATATATATATATATATATATATATATATATATATATATATATATATATATACACATATACATAAATACATATACAAATATATAAATATATATATATATATATATATATAAAATATATATATATATATATATAAATATATATATATATAAAAACTTATAAGAAAAACTAAACTCAAATGTTTCCTAAGACGAAAACCCCGTCACGATTCAAGTTTTAACTGAGTTACTGAATCGCGTTCTGTGACAAATTTCCTAATTTTTTTTTTTTTAAGAAATATCGGTTTCGGCCGAGGTAATGATCAGAGCTGAAGTGATTTTCCATATAAACAAAAAGCAAATCATCCCGGAAACATCATCAGGAGCGAGTTGAATCAAAATGTTTACATTCTAAGAGATTTTTCTTCACTTTGTAACGAGACAGATCAGTCAAGGAAGAATCTTTATGCTCTGCAACACCTTCGTCCAATAGACCGTTATTAATTTTTTTTTTATTTTACTTTAAAGGCTCTTTCTATTTTTAAGGACTGTGTCATTTATAATTTTGATAATAAATGTCATTTTTATGCTGGTATAATGAACTTAGCATGTTCAAAGCACTTATGAATAAGTTTTGGGGCTAATAGCAACGTTTCCGTTGTAGCTCCACCTACTGTTATATCCTTTTCTAAATCAATTATCAAGTCATTGTATTTCATTTTTCCCATTTTTCTTCGATATATCCCATTCAGTACCATTATCCAAATCATATTTTTCTTACGTTCCGTTCTTCCTAACATCTGATACCGTTAAGTGTAAGTGTAAGTACAGTACACACACACTATACAGTATATATATATATATATATATATATATATATATATATATATATATATATATATATATATATATATATATATATATATATATATATATATATATATATATATATATATATATATATATATATATAAAGAGAAGTCAAAAATTGTCAACAAGGCTTCCTCCTTTTGAAAATTTCATTCTATTCAGAATTAAGAACACTAGTTCTAAAATCCGTAACATCTCTATTCTTAGTAGAAACGTTTCGGGAATCCTCTCCACCACCTGGCTGAGATACGAGAAAAAAAGTGAGGAGAAAAACAGGCATGATAATATGATGGGGGACTGAGACTTCCCGAAACGTTGCTAATAATAACAAAGACCAAGTTATAGATTGAGTACTGAGATTTTATTCCTGAATAAAATTATATGGATTTACAGTCTTTTGTTTATGTTTTTACGGTCATCCCCAACGGGCTTGTACTAAACACGCCGCAAAGGTGGATACATACCGGGTTAAAAACCCTTGGGGGTCACTGTCTAGGAAAGATCCAATATATATATATATATATATATATATATATATATATATGACACTTCAAAGTCCCACTAAAAGACTTAAAAAAAAAAAAAAAAAAAAAAAAAAAAAAAAATCTGCGGTCTCAAATTATAAGAGGGAACAGTTGGGACGAGTTTCTTCACCTCACTAAGATGGAACGCCTAACTTTCCACTTTTCCCCTTTTCTCCCCGAGTGGCAATTTCAGAGGTAAGAATTTCAGAGAAAGTGAGTCCGAGATTAACTAACGCATCCATGTGCAGCGAAAAACAGAATAAATTGCAGTCGGATTTCAGATGATAGAGCAGACTGGGACGGTTAAATCCCACATCTTAAAGAGAGAGAGAGAGAGAGAGAGAGAGAGAGAGAGAGAGAACAAAATCGAATCTAGGAATAGTATTTTAAGAGAAAAAGAAAGCGTATGTCGAGGGTAGTGATCGATCTCTGCAACAATGCATATATGCAGTGACTACCCGAATGTTGAATGTCAAACTAGTTTCCAAAACTTCAATACTCAACAGTTGTTGCATGCCAGTACACAAAGTACAGTATATGTTTATAAGTTATAAGACAAACACATCAACCTTGGCGAACAATAAAACGTAATGACAGACCATGCACATATTCATAAGCCAAAACGTGCAAAAGGCTACTCATGTTCTCTCTCTCTCTCTCTCTGCATGGCTGAACAAGCAGTAAATATCCTACCTCCAAACAAAAGATACAAAAACGGAGAATCGGAAAAAAACTGAAAATAGCCAATTAGTCGTTGGTATTACCATTTCCAAATAATCAGGCAATCATTCTTTATTGATGACGGCACGGGAGAAAAGACTGATTTTCACGAAAAAGGGACTATGGGACGAATATATTTGTAGTAGGCACAATGTCAAGTTCACAAGACACGAAGAGTCTCGAACTCTTGGCGGATGTTCAACCGTGTTACATTATTAGCTCACAGTTGTGATGGAAAACCGAATCTTCATACAAATGACCTTGGAGTTATATATGTATATAATTTATTTTAAACAAAACACCTTTTGTAATTTTTTCCGGTAGCCTGAAACCTACCCTTTATTTGATGATCAGGATTACAGCCAAAGGCCTTGAAGCAGTAGGACCGCCGAAGGCCCGAGCTCAATTGTAGAGCTCAAGAAAAAACAAACAACTTTCCAAGGGTAAGTAGTACTTGTGAGGGGGGGGGGGACGAAAATCAACACTCTCGAATGTTTATTTTCCTTCCTCTTGGGAGCTACTTCCCGCATACCTGTTCAGGACCTTCACTTTTTCTTGCTTATTCTTTTCTTCATTCGAATTCCAAAGCATGCACGATATACACATCTTTTTAAAAGGTTGGAAGAAGACGAAGGCACCGCAGAAGACGCACTTGATTGTCCTCTCGAAAGAAAGCAATAAGCGAAGGAGGGTTCAGCTAAACGCTCCCTCCCGGCACGTGTGTTTATCGAAACGGTTACCGGGTCAAATCAATGCTTGCCGACGAAGTTTAAAGGGGCTCGTCCGAGGGTTTAGACTGCATACCGAACTCGCATATCCGTGTCACTTCGCTTCGTCAAAAGCACCGGCTAAAAATGCGAGCGTGCAAAGAGATGGTAAAAGTCATGTCTCCTCTGGTGCACAGACAAAAGAAGAGGAGCTCAACGCTTTTGTTATGCTTGGTAGGACACAAATGTCATCCATCTTGATCGAAATCAGCATGAGAGAGGGAGAGAAAGTTTTGACGGCATAAGGAGCAACCACAGGTATCTCTCTCTCTCTCTCTCTCTTCTGATCACTATTTACATGAATGTTGGCTAAAAGACAATAATTGCACTCAAAAACAAGACATTCATATAAAAGACAAACAATGGCCGTATTGACGTCACAAACAAACAGATGGAAATTCGAGAAACCACGGGACAAGACACATGGCTTCCAGGGGCAGGAAGGTCTGCCAGACCCTACTTCAAAAGGAAGTGAGAGGGAAAAGGAAGTTATCCAATGTCATCTTTATCACCCAACGTGGCAAGGGAACGCCATCATAAGGCAATGCATCTTCCAGAAAACAGTCGAAAAAAAAAAAAAACAAATACCATGGTTGACTGCTATAGTGTACATTTATCAAAGGGAACTTAAAATTCTTATTAAATGCTGCTAATGGCCTTGTTAAAAGAAAATGACATATCCAGATATATCGGTGATGGTAATTAACAAAGAAAGAAGAAAGTTCCTCTCAGCTAGCACTCTGCTGGTCCCGCGTTCGATTCTCCGACCGGCCAATGAAGAATTAGAGGAATTTATTTCTGGCGATGGAAATTAATTTCTCGTTATAATGTGGTTCGGATTCCACAATAAGCTGTAGGTCCCGTTGCTAGGTAACCAAGTGGTTCTTAGCCAAGTAAAATAAGTCTAATCCTTCGGGCCAGCCCTAGGAGAGCTGTTAATCACCTCAGTGATCTGGTTAAACTAACATTATACTTAACTTAACAAAGAAAGAAGCAGGGATACGAATAAGTTCATCTGCGACTCAACTTGTCAATGTGACGTTTTCGGCAAATAACTCAGTCCAAGAGACAAAATCAGAATATGAATCTAATAAACCGAATATCATACAGGAAGGAAAGTGGAAACGACTACATCTCGTGATATTCTTCGGAAATATTCTTGAGACCAGTGGCACACGGCAGGTAAGACGGAGGGCGTTGCCGTGGACAAATGCCTTCTTCCCAAGAAAATAGAAGCAAATTTACTTTAGTTGACCCTACCTCACCTGACCTCAACCTTTCCCAGCCTTGTGAGACCAACGTTGGACTGGCCTTTACTATCACCTTTCTTCTGCGGCAGATTCCCACGAAGACCACCTCGGGGAAATACAGGCGATTCGCCTCCGCAGTGCTACATAGTACACACCTCTTCGTTGAGGTAAAGCACAAACGAACTGGAACGAAACTGAATGCTGCATGACACGCGGATTCGATCAGAAAGCGTGGGAAAAAACGGTGGGAATGATAACCTCACTGTTAAGTCTCTCTTTCGAGTTTTGTAACTCTTGCCAATCCTCTGCAAACCTCTCACACAAAAGTTTTAAACTATAATCAGCAACTATTTTCAGGCAACAGCAGCGGCCTGTAATGTTTCCCGTAATCGTATGCATGCATAACTGGCATTACGGAACGGGATGGAGGGGAAGGAGAACTGAAGTCAACTAATTCTCTCCTCCGTTTATCGATCGAATTGATAAACTGACAGATAGTTTACCGATTCTACTTCCGGGTGAGACATTGTCCCAGCCTGACGGAACGCGCACGATGGCACGTCAAAACCATTTCAACTTTAACGTGAATGTTTTCCTGAATGATACCAGGAAATGATGCAACTTATTTCTTCAATGTGGTAGGAAACAATCAGTCATAGTAATCCAATGCAGTTACGCCATTTCCTCCATAAACATTACACATAACTGACATATGATACAGTTATCTCAATAACGTTATCATCATTGTCAAGTAAGAATTTCTAGCTCAAGAAAAGTCTTATTTCGGCTAGGTTAGGTCCGAATATATTACGTTTGCATTGCTGTCTAGGCTATGTATAATTTTACCACTCTAATAACTTTTGCTGTTAATCCATCAGTATAATTCAAACAAAATGGACGCAATTTATTAAATGAAACGGGATCACATTACCGGAAAAGCATCACTTCTCTCCACATAATTTTTTGCCAGTGCCAAAAACCTTCCAAGACATGATACGAACAGCTTACCTTCGAAGCGCCTTGTTCAGTATCCGTCTCTGCATCTTCAACACGACAATGTCTCGGATTCATTGAAAAATCTAGCAAATCTAGCTTTCGTCCAGAATATTAAAAACTTTTTTTTTTACTGAAACTCACTGACGTCAGAGCAACAAAATTACTGACGACGTTCAAACGAAGTCTTGCCGTCGGAAATTTTGCGGAAAAGAATCTGACTGGCAGACGAGCCAAAAGTAGCCGTTACGACAATCCGGAAAGGCATCTCGCTTGTTTCGAATAACATTTCTGAAGCAAGAACGCTGTTATTTCCATGAAATAACACCTAAACCACGCAACTACCCTGAGCGAACTGAAAATCACCATAATCGCCAGAAATGACCGCCGTACAAACAACAGCACTTTTCTTCGTACCGACAACCTGAAAGGACGAAGTCATACTATCTACTTCCCGTCTCTTCCGGGTAAGGGCAAGAGAAGGCGGGGGAAAGAAACAAACAGGTGAAGTGAGAAAACTTCTCCAAAATGACCTCCAGTCTTCACCTCGAAAATAAAACAACTGAAACCTCAGCTTAAGAAGATATTGCACTATCCATATCATCTAGCAATCGTTCCTCTGCCGTACTCACGCTATACTGTTTAAGAAATGATGAATTATATAGTGATTTGTTTGTCGATTCCTCTCTACCGTTCTTCTCCGTTACCGTCTTCTCTCTGCTCTGTCATGCTCACATCCGGGCAATCTGTACTGAAGAGGCTAACTTGGCTAGCTAATGGCGCTTGGGCATTTTCAACATGGATGTCCCTTCGTTTATATAATCAATGAGTTATAAAACTCCAACGCAATGCGTTTTATTAAATCACAAACTATTACTATTATTAATATAATTACCTGTTGCATCTGTTATAACCGTTATAAAATAACTGCAGCGAAAAGTATTTTAACAACACCGATATTCTCATAAATTCATTGGGAAATCTTCCTCCTTGATACAGTAGCATAATTTCACTGCAGTTTACTCGGGTACTTGCGAAAACCCAGAGAGAGAGAGAGAGAGAGAGAGGGCCTAGGTAAGGCAAGTCACCTCTGCAGGTAAGATGTATCAAAGGGGATATGGTGGTACTGGGAGAGGGAGGGCAAAGGAGGTCCATCTGGACTCATGCCAAGCAGGTGGCGTGTCTTGAGGTGGGGTGGGGGAGAAGGAGATGACTCCACAGTACACCAACTTGCTGGGAGAAAAACGAGTCAATCTAAGATAAAAGGTAACTGGTTTCTTAAGTATACTCCATTTCAACAGATAGCAGCGGTCACTACACTCGACAATACAATACGCAACTAACAGGCCCAAAAACATCGAGTAAGGTTGCATCCCTTCAAGATATTTGCTGTCTAACTCCTCCATCTTTTCTTTCAGCATCGCAGACTCCTCCTGAATGCAAGGGCCTTTTTCGGTTTGTGTATACCTATCCCTCTCCCATAAGACGTAAGGAAATACGACAATCAATCTCTCTCTCTCTCGCGTTCTTCGTCTCATCCATCAAGTACAGAGTGCAAGTGCGAATCCACCAATGCCTGGCTCTCTCTCTCTCTCTCTCCTCCATCTCTCCCAAGGCAGCCGCGCGCGTTTCCTTGTTGTTGTTGGTGCAGGTGTAGCCAGTTGCTGCTTCGTTTGACGAGACACATCCTGGGAACACGAGTTACGCAACGAGTGGCAACCACGGCTGTTATCATATTATGGTCAATTGGTCCCTGCGTTCGATATATCAAAACCTGTCATTTAATTCTGGGGGAGGACCCTCTTCAGCCTTTTAATTCCCTGCCGTAAATACATGTGACCTTGTCCTTTGAGGATACGAGTAACACCTGATTCTTTAACAAAATAAACATAAAATTCAATTCCAACAGATTTAGTGTTTTTAAAGCATATATCAATTATTTTAAGAATGCTGAATTAATAACATACTGCCGATATCATTCGTTGGAATCGACATTTTAAATATTAGAATTTAATATTCGCACTAAATATGCGTGAAGATTCCCTTTAAAAATCACAATTTAACAATCATTTTGAATAAAAAAAAAACTTTTTTGTTCACCTTAAAAAAATCTATTTAGCGCCTACTGATCAGATTGTGTGAAGTTGAGACTCAGCGACGAAGGACTGTATTTCATAAATCAGTTGATTTTGGTGGCAATTACATAATACGATAGAAATATACATAAACAGTGTTGTATGACAGTAGTCTTCACTGTAGTAAAACTGGGAGACAAACCAAGCCCAGAAGCACCTTGTCACAGCTGTGTGCTGGAGCTCTTTCTCCCCAGGCCCGGAGCCAGACCTAGACCACGACCCAAGACCTGGGGTAAAAATTATAGGCCGTTTAAAGCCGTTGGTAGGAAGAGCAAGAGCCTTCAGGCCACTCCTGTAAAACCTAACAAAAGCTACAAGTCCCATTTACGAGACAAGACCTGAGGGGCCTTGTCAAAAGAGAGCGGTTACGAGTTAAAAAGGAGAGGAGGCAGAGGAGCAGTGGTTGAGAGTAAAAAGGTGGGGGAGGGGGGTAAAAACAGAAAGAAAAAGAAAGAGTAGGGTGGGAGACACAATCCATGGGAAAAACGGGCATACTCGAAAATGAACACCAGCACTGTGGGGACCACTCATACAATAAATCTCGTAATTGTGCACATTGTTCAAAACAACGCCGGCGCCCTATACAAGTGCACAATACAACCGCACAGGAAAACAATGCTCTGTAACCGTTATGCCATCCTTATTTGTATTCGATCAGATCTTAATCTACAAAGGGACGTTATTCACAGATAGAGGTGAACGTTCCAGTGTGAAGCGGCGTGGCTCTACTGACAGAAAAAGAACCAACGGATCTGTTATGGATAACGATGGCAGGCCTTTGAGAGAAAAAGAACATAACGTCACAGGGAACATTCCAACGACACTGTGCACTACGCGGGAACTTCGGTGCTAAGAACGCTGCGAACGTTCAAGAATATCATAACTGGGAACACTGGATACCTCTGGGAATGTAAGGAAAGATTACTGGAACTGAGATCAGAAACACAAGAAACAAGATGAGAGGCGGTGGCGTGAGTTTTTGCAAGCTGTCGATGACATCAAACAGACTGGTGTGAGTGTTCAGTTTCAAGTAATCCAGTTTGGTTGATAAAACACTGTCAGATAATATTCTTTGTTCATGCGATGCTATTTCACAGAGAGAGGAGGAAAAAAAATACATAAAGACCACAACTGACAAAGAAGAAAACTGGTCAGTCAACCCAGAGAGGTGAAAATGCATCACCCACCTTTAAATCACACGCCAAGGCACAAAGAGATCGACGTCAAGTGTGAACTTACAAGAACCTATTTACTGTGGAGAAATCAGGGCCCTGATCACAACACTATTTTAAGCAGTTTTTAAATGCCAACGCTTCAATGGCCACTGATTAATGGGAAAACCACCACACACACACACACACACACACAGAGAGAGAGAGAGAGAGAGAGAGAGAGAGAGAGAAGTAAGGTGGTGAACAATGAACCAAACTTCATTCATACTCGTGATGTGTGTTTACACATACATATTACTTTGCCTTGGAAGATCAATTGAGGGAAGAAAATAAGACTAGTCCGGAAGGGGAAGAGGGTCTTAGAATCGAGAAAGGAATCTCTCCCTCTCTCTCTCTCTCTCTCTCTCTCTCTCTCAAATAAAAGCACAAGCACTGCTGGTAATCTGTTTATTCAGGGCGACAGTTCATCAGACGTCACGCACGTAGGTCCTAATGACCTAACGGAAGCAGGATCCTGGACAGAAGCGTGTCCTGAAAATACCGGATGCAGCGCAGGTCTCCTCGGATTACACTTGTTATTCCGATACCCTTGCTTTGCGTGGACAAAGATGAAACAGACACACCAAAACATACTACAGAATTAATTAGCCGATGACATTTTTATGATGTTGACACCCAAAACATCCTTCCCACTAAAATGTCAGATGACGACAAACATGAGCTTTCGGTGATTAGGTGAACTACTGACGAAGGAAATGTCAACCTTGACATACCTGGAATACATCAGGTTAAAACAGTCTAGCATAATGATATCAGCACCATACCTCGTAATGCTTGCATGACAAGAGCGCTGGCGTTTAACAAATTAAATCTAGGTAAACATAACGAGTAAATATGTTAAAATAGACATTACAATCGAATCCAACAACCTATGATGCATGATCGCTTTACATGACAAGGGAAACACAATAGTAACGTAGGAAAGAACTTCACTAACTGACTCATCAAAAACACCAGCACAACAATTCTGTACGAACGATGCAAATGCTTTCTGCTGGCTAAAACTGACATTTAATTTATCACAAAGCTTCTTCAAAATAAAAGGAAGATGTCATAATATCCCACAGAAATAAAAAACCGGAAATCAAGGCCTAAACCTTAAAACAAAACTCGCTTAGCTTTACAAGGTTCAAAATTAGACACCACGAATTAATGTTAACAGGGTGCACTTTCAAGTTTAACTAATAAAAAAACTAATAAAAAATGATAAGACAACTACATAATTTGATACTGCCTACGCAATATCAATTTATGCCGCGATGCAAAGAATACGTGCTATTAACTGAGGGACTTACAAAAACACGAGACGCGAAACAGTGGAAACGTTCAGTGTGCGATTCAACCGAAGCTCGGTGGAGAGAGAGAGAGAGAGAGAGAGAGAGAGAGAGAGAGAGAGAGAGAGAGAGAGAGAGAGAGAGAGAGAGGCTCATCTCAAACAAGAGACTAATCTTCACACTCACTCATTACAAACATCTCACCTCACACCCGGAACTCCGTCATTAGTAAGATAATGGGACCAGCAAAAATTTCATCGATAATCAACACAAACAAATGTCAATAACCAGGCATAACAAAAATATTGAAGGATAAGCATCTACCCACAACTTCTTTATAAATTCAGGTTAAAACAAAACATCACAGAATGCGTTAACCAACAAATATAAATACTTGAAAAACAAACAATATATATATATATATATATATATATATATATATATATATATATATATATATATATTATAACACAAACAAACGAAATGTGATGAAAAGAAAAACGTAACCGAGTTCAAGCCAAGGCAATCAACAGAGTGCCACCGAATGTCCTTCAAATGTCGTGCCCAACAGTGGCCAACAAGCATTAGCGACTGGAGCCAAGGAGCGTCCTCCCGCGATTAAGACTGACGCGCGAACAATGTGGGACTTTGGGCAGACACAGGACAGCAGGGGTTTTTATTTTCCATCTCATGCCCATCTTGCAAACCACCATGGGCATTACATGACCACGATTCTCTCATAACTTTGGACTTTGCCGGTCCAGGCACCTGACTGTGGATAACAGTTCAGCTTTCTCTTATTCGTCTTTTATTAGGCGACAATGACCTTAAACATGGGAATATTGGGAAGCACTGTGTTAGGACCCATGAATTCAGTTCTGTTAATGTAACTTTCCAAACTTATGAATATAAAATTTAAAACTGGCAATATAAACAATATATATATATATATATATATATATATATATATATATATATATATATATATATATATATATATATATATATATATATACATATACATATATACACACACACACACATATATGTATAAACTTTTCACCTACCGATAACCCAACCTCAGTTTGCTAACGATAATTAACGAAGCAATTCAGAGCAGACATCTTGAAATTAAATCCACTAGTTATGAAGATTTATGATTAAGGGAAAAACCTGCAACGTTAGAATGGAAAATCCTTAATGATATGGAGTTATGAAAACATTGTTCTGAAAAAAAAAAGGAAAAAATTCAGTTTCTCTTCCAATCTCCATTTGCACTGAGCAATTTGTTAACAATAATTAATGAAAATCAGAAAGGATTAACTCCCGTGTAAATAACACTGAATCAAGACTAAAACCATATATCAAAAAGAACGAAATTCTTGTAAGAAAAAAAAATCACTAACTACAAATTGACAAAAGACTTTCTGTAGCTGGCTCGCTGACTCGTCAGCGGAAACGCACTATGGGTGGTGCACGGTGCGCATCCCTTATCTAAGGTCGCTTACATTCCAATCCTACTTACTGCTTTTCCTCAAGGCCGCTTTCAACTTTCCCACACCTTATCAATTTGTCAATTAATTAAGGAATCTGCCATTTCCCTTGTAAACAGCGGTGATCTGCAAATCAACGCATCCAGAATCAGTGATCGAAGTCTTACGGAGAACCGAATCACCAAAACAAGACTCGATCAAATTCACCGAACACAAAAATTCATTCCCTCTTGATGCTCTCTTTAATTCATACAGCCTTCCTTATGAAGCGAGTCTACAGTTTCCTCTGAGATTAGGGCCCTCTCTCTCTCTCTCTCTCTCTCTCTCCCTCTCTTCTCCTTGCTCATTCTGTTCTCAGACCAGGGTTAGGTACAGGCTCTGGGTGGTCCATCTTGTCTGCCACTCCGAAATGTAAGGTTTGACCGGTGCCACCAAAACACATCCGCGGTCCAGAAAACACACAAATCTGTGTTTGATCCTCTCGGGGAAGATGCATCAGAAGTTCTGATGTTCTCTGGGTTTTATCATAGGAGGATCTTGTATCCTGTTAATACGCCGAGTTAATGAAGGACCTACTCGCAACACCTCAAGGGGCTCCCTTCAGTTGGGGCTTCCTTCATGACAGGGACTCCTTCAGTTGACTACCTCGGGTCTCCTTCGCCAGACCCTGCATGACTAATGGGTACCACGGCAGACGGTTTTTATGAATCAACGTTCGCCCTTTGCATCTTTTTCTTCTACTTGCTTTATATAATTACAGCAGCAAATCTTTGTCAAGTCTGCAAGGACATCATTGTAAGTGAAGGATTCCTATGAGGTCCCTCGACCTCGATGGAACAATTACGCCAGTTCTAAAGGTTCACTGTTCTGAGGAGGAGGAGAAAGATGATGCGCAATAAGTGAACCGCAAAAATAATGAGAATTTACTTTAAATGGTAGAGATATCGGACACAAAAATGAACAAGAACTTCTAAGTAAATGCGTTCATATTCATTACTCTGGGTTGAAATTACTTTCAGCGAAAATTACCGACAGTAAATATTTCGAAAGCTGCGGCAATGGAACGATTCTAATGCACAAAGAGAGAGACCTGTAGAATGGTTTAACTCCTGGCTCCCCTCTCTCTCTCTCTCTCTCTCTCTCTCTCTCTCTCCTGGCTCCCCTCTCTCTCTCTCAGAGAGAGAGAGAGAGATGCAGCTTCTACTGCAGTGATCGTTAATGGACCCACCTCCCATAAAATTCAAGGGTTTTGCCCGGTGCTTGTCATTGCTGCAACTGTCAACGATCCTCTCACAACACAAATTTATGAAATAATTACCTGTGAAAGAAACTCTTCTTTTGCTTTTATTCTGCTAAACCTGCAAGTGCATTAAACATATCGTCCTAATTCTCGACATTTCTCACGCGCTCGGCAGAATTTCAAGGGATTCTTATTTTTATGGAAATCTTTAATTTTCTACGGTATGTATACAAAACGAGAGAGAGAGAGAGAGAGAGAGAGAGAGAGAGAGAGAGAGAGAGAGAGAGAGAGAGAGAGAGAGAGAGAGAGAGAGCATTACTTGACCTTAACAGTAATGATTCATGATTAAATTACTTCAGAGATGTGAAGAATAACAAAAGTACATGACATCAATACACTAGTGAATTTTCAAAATGAACTCACAATGAATTAAAAGACCAAAAACTTTCCTTTGTCCAGAGGGCATTCCCAATATATCTTGGAACCGTCTTCAGGAGAGTAAACGATCTATATTACCCCTCTTATATTAGGAAGACACTGCTATCAAAATGAAATATATTACTTTGTTCAGCATTTAAAATTGAAAGTGAGAAATTTAAATCATACATATAGAAAGTCAATACAAAATTCGCAGTACTACATATAATTCTCTCACTTCTAAAAGACTGCGGACTTCGCCCGCGACTGAGTACCGACCAATATCACGACTCGTGTGTATAATAAACCAGGGAGAATTTTGCTTGCGTCGGCACTGTGCCAATGGGTCAACTTTGTGGTGCTTCCAGAAGGCTCAGTATCCCTGGGCAGGATAAGCTGGATTGGAATTCCTAAGTGGTCACGTACAGGAGACGAATCTCCTACGTAAATATTCTTAATTTAAGTTCGATGTTGTCTCTATAACTAGGCGATAAGAGTTTTTTAATTATCCATGATTAGACTTGGTTCCTTAAATAATGTATTCTGCTTGGTAAATTCGACTTAAACGTCTGTTACGTAACACAAATTAATAAGCAACTTCAACTGTTGTAATATTGTAGTTCAGGGGCACTTTCATAGCATGGTCACTAAAACCTCACACAACTACGTCTTTGCACGCTTCTGTACATAAAATGTAGTTCACGTTGAAAATTTACCAGTAGGCCACTGTGCCTCGTAAATGGTGGGCACTCAATCCGTCACAAGAAACCAAACACACGGGACCATTTAATAAAAATTTCAAAAGCGCACTTCATTTCATAGAGCAGACTACCGAAACAAATGGAAACGTCACAGGGCTTCCCCCAGAGAAGCCAGCGTCTTTCAGCAGCGCCGCGTATCGAGCAACTGGCCACTGACGGGAGACAGAGAGCGACCACGGAGTGACTGAGACGACGGAGGGCTGGGGCTCCCGTCCATGTGCGCCCGGTGAGGGGGAGACGGGGTGGGGAGGAAAGGTGCCAGTTGGGTCCCACAGAAGAGCGCAAGATAAAACGGTCATACATGAGAGCGATGGGGGTAAAAACACAGTGCCTTGCTTTCTCTGTCCTGAATGAGGAGAGTAGGCAATGGAAATGGTAACATTAAACCTAAAAAGAAAGAAAGAAAAAAAAAAACCTCTGCCAAGACTGCTTCTGGGACTCTTCATTCAACTTCGAAAATCCCCTCCCTCTTCTATCGTGCTCTGAATTCTGCAGACCTCGCCAGTGTAAGAAGCGAGTATCATTGCATCATTCCATGATTAGAAAACCTTCTCTTTCGATATTCTTTTTACTTCACCCTGTAATGATGCAGAGACTTGATACCATTCATAGTGCTCTATTCGCATAAAGAATACCGGTGCGCAGCGCTAGCACCACAGACCACTCTCCGATATCGGAAACCATGTTGCATATCGACGGCAAGCATTCACTCTGCTACACTAACTAAATTTTTGAAAGGAAAGCAAAACAAAACTATATCAGCTGCAGCGAAACAGCCAACCATCCACAATATACAGAAAAAGTCAATGTAGTTATAGTAAACCAACTGATTTTCTTCCCGGAAAAAGAAAATATACGCAGGAAAATTTTAACTTTAATCGAAAAGACACAGGTATGCATTAATTATGTCTCTAAAACCTCAAGACACTACACGATATTCAGCTGTGCTACTATACATTATATATATATATATATATATATATATATATATATATATATATATATATATATATATATATATATATATATATATATATATATATATATATATATTATGTATGTATGTATGCATAAAACAGTAATGTAAGAATTAGCATTACCGTCACTCAATATAAAAACCACTTATATTAATATTTCAATAATGAGACAAAAATACAAGCATAAAACCGTGTGAGTCAACCTATAAACAGAACAAATAATGATTTAAAAGTGAGCAACATCAGTTTAAAGCTGCTCTCTCACTTTCTCATGACGAGAGACCTGATTCAGTCATGAGAAACGTGACTTTCTCTTTCACCCATCTTCATTCAACGTGAACCACCTTATCACTTATAATTTCGTTCTTTTGCTTGTAGAAGTCGGCGTAACTGACAAAACCCTCTTTCAACACTTTCACGTCAACGCGGAATGCACTATACAACACGGCACGCGTCAAAAAGGCGACACTGGGATTTACCCTTTGAGTAGATGAAACAAAGGCACGAGTGTTAGTGTACAGTGTGCACATACAAAATCTAGAGTCAAAACATAATCTAGAATCAAAACATCTTTAACAAGTGCAAGGAAATTAATAACTTCATCGCCATCACCCGAGTTTTTGTTGCAAAGAAAAGTATAACTTTAGTTTAACCAGACCACTGAGCTGATTAACAGCTCTCCTAGAGAGGGCTGGCCCGAAGGATTAGACTTATTTTACGTGGCTAAGAACCAATTGGTTTCCTAGCAACGGGACCTACAGCTTATTGTGGAATCCGAACCATATTATACCGAGAAATGAATTTCTATCACCAGAAATAAATTCCTCCAATTCTTCATTGGCCGGCCGGAGACTCGAACTTGGACCTAGCAGAGTGCTAGCCGAGAACTCCATCGACTCGGCCAACGAGGAACTGTTTTTGTTGCGAATGTGAAAACACGGAATCTCCTTGCACTGCCAATTCCCAAGACCAAGAAAAAAAGTGTACCTTAGTTTTACCAGACCACTGAGCTGATTAACAGCTCTCCTATAGGGCTGACCCGAAGACCACGGATATTAATATGCAAGTAAAATGGACTGTTACATAACAGCAAGGGAACAAAGGGGAACAAAGAAAATGTTTCAGCTTGTATTCTTAATCAATAAAACGACTCAAGTGAATATATGATACTGAATTTGTATTCTGTATTCCTACTCTGTGTCTCTGATAAGAAAATTGGTTCCTAATTCGCTAAGTTATATTTGAAGAAGCCCCGTAGAAACTGGGCTATTCAAGGCGATGACCGCGGTCTGATTTGGACATTGTAACTGAAGGGACTTGGTATTCCAATCTTATCATAAAGATATTTTACACCGATCTAGCCTAATTTAAGCCCAATGTTACACAGATATCAAACTAACATATGGCAAAGTAATGTCCGGCACCACGATAAGCTTGAATCACCATATGAATCTATTTTAATTGTAATACTGTATTATTGTAAAATTTTTAGTCATGGCACTTGGTTTCCATAATATTCTACTTTGATATGCCATGAAAACGTGGCTAAATCGAACAATTTCTGAAATAATAACTCCATAACTTTATTTGCAAATTACTCTCATGACACATTTTTTATCAGTGACTGCAATCTAGATGACCAAAAGTGCTTGACTTCTGGTTTGAAACATTTCCCTGTTGTGCAATAATTTTTGGGATATGTATTATTTTTATTCTGTCTCAAACTGTGAGCTGCTACTGAGAAAGAGTGATCAAACGTGTACTTAATTGTAGCGCTCTTACACAGAAAACTGAATTCATAGCGATTCAAAAACAGGCTGGCACAATCTAAGCCAATGTCAGTGCCCACAGGAAAACCTTACCAGTATTCTACTTGAGAATTAAACCACTGAATTTGATTAGATACACGTAAGAAGTGCTGTTTTTTTAATCACATCCAGTCTCTGTGTGGGTGTATGGAGAGACTGATACTGTGGAAGTTTTCTGACAGGGAGCTCATGCAAGCTCGTATTCGGCCGTGAAATATGAATGAGGCAGTGACTGCCATCTTTGCATTCTCTCGTGAGCCATCCCCCTTTAGAAGAAATGACCTGGTGTTTTATATATATATATATATATATATATATATATATATATATATATATATATATATATATATATATATATATATATATATAATGTGTGTGGACTAATAAATGTATGCATAATGAAAGACATTTTGATGGCTTAAATTTGTTATCAATGATCCAGTCACCTGTCATGAAAATTAGGCAATAAGTAAAAATAGCAACAGCTAAGACGCAAATTGCTGGTTAGCGCACGAACGTGGCTGATTAACTGAGGTAGGTTATGCTCTATGTAGGCCATAAAGTCCTCTCTCTCTCTCTCTCTCTCTCTCTCTCTCTCTCTCTCTCTCTCTCTCTCTCTCTCTCTCTCTCTCTCTCTCAAAAAAAAAAAGCTGAATTAATTTGTACACTGAATGTATATAATACAATTTCTTCACAATCAACCAAATTAATAACATCACATATATCACTGAGCACGAATCGATGCATCCGAAAGATTAAGCCAGAGGTCAGAAATAAAAAGGAGTGTAGCGGTCTCTCAGAGTGAAGCACCTCCTCCATGATGGGAGGCACCTGACCAGAATCCCTATGAAGAGACTACCCAGCATCCCACCGCCGCTCCCTAGCACACAAATGAAGCTTCGCAACGCACATACCGACGACAGTTACGAAATTCCCCGTTGAGCTTCTTTCATACGCGCTCACTCCTACAGCAGGCCTGCTGACAGAAAAAGTAAGTTAAGTATACCTTAGTTTAACCTGACCACTGAGCTGATTAACAAAGTACAGTAATCAGGGTCAGCGGTGTGGCTTCCATAATTCTACTGAATTATCGGAGACCACTGACTGATGACTGTTAACACCGTCACTGAGATTGGTTTGAAATCGTCCTCTTCGGCAGACCGCCAGAAAAAAACATTAACGGGTTACTCACATTACTGCTGTGGTTTGCAAAGTACCCTGATATATATATATATATATATATATATATATATATATATATATATATATATATATATATATATATATATATATATATATATATATATATATATGTATATGTATATCTTATAAAAGCCCATAAAAACGTCAAAAGGTAGAGAGTCAGTGCTATGTATTTCGGAGAACAACTGTCTCCCTCAACAGGAAATATTTCACAGTCATATATATATATATATATATATATATATATATATATATATATATATATATATATATATATATATATATATTGTATATGTATATACATACATATATACAGTATACGTATATATATTTTCAACAGCCCTTCGAAGACAACATATTTCCATTAAAGAATCGCACGACACACGAGCGTAGATTCAAGCTATGTTTACACGTACAACCTATTTACAGTGCAGGTAAACAACAGGTAGATCAGCCAAGCACCGATCTGACATGAGCTGATAAATCAGTATCTTAAATGGTATCATAAGCGATTACTTGGTATCATAAGCGATTACTCGTTAAGACAAATGTAACAGGCGTCTTGAAGGTTACAAATGATATTTTGCATGCGGCCATTGTCCAACAAATCTAAATTTGCCAAAAAAGACAACGTGCACTATATTGTTCAAACTGGATAATACCAACTGATATTGATAAGGTGTTCCAACTCGAGGAGCATGTATCTTAAAATACTGATTATTTAAGTCATCCTTCCTTCTAACCTTCACTTGAACGAAAAACCAAAATAATGGAATGAATCGAAAAAGAAACAAGTGAAAATTGCGCCGAATTGTCTTCGGCGCAATCGAGTTTTCTGTACAGCCGCTATAGCGTATAATCAAGGCCACCGAAAATAGATCTATATTTCGGCGGTCTCGGTATAATGCTGTATGAGCCGCGGCCCATGAAAATTAAACCACCGACCGGTGGTGCCAGAAGCACAATTATGCTAACTTTAGCCTTACATAAAATAGAAAATACTGAGGCTGGAGGGCAGCAATTTGGTATGTTTGATGATTGCAGAGTGGATGATCAACACACCAATTTGCAGCCCTCTAGCCTCAGCAGTTTGTTAGATCTGAGGGCGGACAGAAAAAGTGCGGACAGAAGAAAGTGCGGACGGACAAACAAAGCCGGCACAATAGTTTTCTTTTACAGAAAACTAAAACCATGCTTCCTAAATCACAAAATGACCACACGAATATATTTCTTCCCCTTGAAAATGACCACTTTCGAAGCACATCACTGCATAACTTTACGCATTTTTGGTGAAGGTAGGAGACTCAAGCTATTCAAATCTACTCGAAGGATCTCTATGAAATGTTCTAATGAAACCTGTCCCATTCGTATTATTATTGCTTTTCCGTTGCAGTTTTAAGCTTCCATATATCCTAGGTAAGAATGAAGACAGATGGCACACACCTACATACGTAAGATATGGAAAGCATTATCCAACGAGATGTAAATTTTTGCTTGCGTAACTTACCAGGTCTCGACGATTATCCGATCCAAAAACTCATCTCGTCACAAACATTTATTCATTTAAATAACATCAGCTTCGCTTTATGTCCAAAATAAACCATATGCAATCAACCTAGCATAAATGCATACTCTCAGTACACTAATAAGACAGACTGCGTATTGCACTCAAGCATAAGATCATGCTGAAGAATACTTAAAAAGAATCTTTGCTTTCATTAAATAAAAAAAAGGCAATCGGGGCTGCCCGTTCATGCAAACGTTCCTGAATCCCACGAAGCTGCAACGGTGCGTCCAAAGACAAGGATGAGTAATCCGGTGGCGCAAGTCCACAACAGCCAACGCGCCCCACCCTTCTTCCTTCGAGTTCCGCCTAGAATGGAGAGCTCCGATATGTCTGCGTCATGCTGTCCAATCGTTAGGTGAGTAAACGCACTTTGTGTTGCAAGTATTGACTGCAACCTCTAAGTCTTGGTGGAAAGACCCGCTACGCAGCCAGGCCTTCCACTCTTTCGCGCGCTCTCTCGCTAGCATGATTCGATTGGCAATGACCTTTAATCATTATTGGCACTGGCATGTCTCTGGGTGGGTCGGTCGCTCCTAAGATGCCCGTCATCGTTACATGCCTGAGTTCTAATTACTTCTTCCATTACACAAACATCGCCTCATTTCAATCAGAACTCTTCATTCGTGATACATGACAG
Source organism: Macrobrachium rosenbergii (assembly GCF_040412425.1). Lineage (NCBI taxonomy): Eukaryota > Metazoa > Arthropoda > Malacostraca > Decapoda > Palaemonidae > Macrobrachium > Macrobrachium rosenbergii. Next base: position 8,454,798 of record NC_089772.1, on the reverse strand, counting down.
AATAAACAAAACTTAAGAATGAAAAAAGGCACATTTGGACTGTATTCATTATACTGTGCTGACAAAATTCCAGGAATTCTGCAATTCATGAAATAGCTAGATTTCATAAGCCCTGATAACAAATTCTGTGACGCACACAGATTTCCTTTCGTTGCATGAATCATGACATGAATGCTGTCGGCTTTCCTAATAGCTTCGACATGAAAAGGTATCTGCTGTAGGCTCCAAATCATTCTGCGAGAAAAGTAATTTTACAAAGGAAACTTCTGCTATCCATGTACGCGTCAGCATCACAGACATCCGCATTTCCCTTGAAAAATATCGATAGTTTTTCAAAGCATTACAGACCTTTATTTCTTCAAGTAGGAAATTTCCTTTCAGGCTGAAAATAAATCTAAAATAATTCCTTTCCTTGGGTATACCACAGAAGGCTAAATGAACCAGTGCTTCTAAGTGAATCCAGAGAAACTTTGATTTGTGAATATGATATGAACTTCTATATGACAGATATTTTGGCTGCGATCATAATTTACAGTTAACAACAAAGGTATGACGATGAAAGTCAAAACAGAGTAAAAATAAATTAAATAATGAAATTATGGTGGCGATGTTAGTCACAGAAGCGAAGTAACAATTTCCTGCCTTCATTCTGGAAGTAAACGACAGGTCGTGGCAACACGCATTCAAAAGAAGAGAATCGTGGAAAAGCAGTATTATATCTCCTACAGACATGAGGCCGACCAGGTTAACACACAAAATACGCGAATGCTAAGTCCAATATAATTCATGAGAGTAGCAGCAACGAATCTGGGCGAGAATTCTTGAATTACTAGAGAGAATAGGAATTTTCTAATATCATCTTAGAGAGAATTTTGCAAGTTGGTTTACGAACAACTTCGAAATAATGGGCAATGGTCCTAACAGCAAGTTCAAAAAAAGTTAAGTATACCTTAGTTTTACCAGACCACTGAGCTGATTAACAGCTCTCCTAGGGCTGGCCCGAAGGATTAGACTTATTTTACGTGGCTAAGAACCAATTGGTTACTTAGCAACGGGACCTACAGCTTATTGTGGAATCCGAACCACATTATAGCGAGAAATGAATTTCTATCACCAGAAATAAATTCCTCTAACTCTTCATCAGCCGGCGGCGGGAATTGAACTCCGGTCCATCGAATGACGGTCTAAAGCTCAACCGACTCGGCCAACAAAGGGCTACAGCAAGTTCAAAGAAGGAGGAAGTTTTTCTTTCGTATTATAATAGCATTGTAAATGAAATGCCGATATGTTTACGCAGAAATATCTTTCACCAAGAACCGATGGATTTGGCTGAACAAGATCTTGAGTGTTTTACAGCAGGGAGCAAAATCCAGAAGTCCCATTGTAAGAGGCAAGGCAAATGGCCAGAAGGAAATTGAACGAATCTCGTGCTCTCGCTAAGATGTAACAAAAGTTTACGAAGTTCGTCCCCTCATTAATTAAGATGTAATAAACTGTAACACTAATAATGGTAGCACTCTGGAAAAAACGACAATCACGTTTTTTCTAGTTGCTAGCTCATTAAAGCTGAAATAAATGGGGTGTCAGATTATATGGGAGATAAGTACGAGTCTCCCGAAATATGATACCTACTGGCCTCATTTCAAATACCTGAAACTGTTCATATCTAACCATCGTTCTCCTAACACTTATTACTACTACATTTTTAACACCGCACAAGCAGACAGCAGTTAAAACTTATTTCAAAAATCCACATTTTAAATATTCCCGAGTCCCGAGAATTCACTTTCATCGCCCAACAGACTATGAAGACAAAGTGAAGGCCAGTGAGTTAAAGTGGTCATAAGACCATCATGAATAGTTTAATATTCCCCCTGACACTGGGCCTTCCCCAGCAGGTCGACAATCGCGTACATTTGCTGCCACTGGATCCTACTATTATGTAAGACAATTTTATACTCAGCGGCCAATTCTACAAAGGCTGACGACGGTGTGTGTGTATATGTATATATATATATATATATATATATATATATATATATATATATATATATATATATATATATATATATATATATATATATATATATATATATATATATACATAATAAAATCTTTTATGGAAAGAAGTCGAGTACAAATCAAACAAAGGTTCTGCTCGACCACAGCATACCAATATTCCCATCACTGGCGCCACTGAAACCTAATTGAATAATCGGCCAGTCAGGAGAACTCGATAGATTTAAGTTTAGCCAAAATATATCCTGCAAGCCAATTGCCAGGAGAAACGCATAATTCTAGGGGAGGGGGATGGGGGGAGGGGGGGGAGGGGGCGCCCAAAAATATAATAATTGATTAAATGGAATGTATATGAGGCCTCATCACGCCCGTTCAATAACACAACCTTCGTTTAGATATAACGAAAGCTAGCGGGCTACAGATTAAATCTCCATTGAATCTCATCGAAAACAAACTAACATACATGCTTATATACATACATACATACATACATACATAGAAACAAACACATATATATAGAAATAATCAACACACAATCACGTGTGGAACAGAAATATATTTCTGACTCACAGACTTGTAAGGCCTAGTGGGCAGCGCCCTTGCCTTTCAATTGAAAGACCTGGGTTCGACCCTGATGCGAGTCAGAAATTTAACACTCATATATATATATATATATATATATATATATATATATATATATATATATATATATATATATATATATATATATATATATATATATATATATATATATATATATATATATATATATAAATATATATATATATATATATATATATATATATATATATACACACACACACACACACACGCGTTTCTTGATACTGCAGGACACGTATGTTAGGATGCAAAGTAACAGTGGAAAAAATGAAAATGCTTAAGGCTTGTTACTAGTTTCGCTCTATTTAGTGAAGACGGTAACCACTCGCAGCTGGGTTGACTGATGGGTGGCAGGCCGTGAATCGGACCTCAGGCCTTGGAATACAAACAGAGTGGTCTCCGTCCATAGTCATAATCTTCCGTTCTCAACAAGTCTTCTGGGATGAGATTCTGGTTTCTTCCTCGATTTCACAAAGAAATTCATGACGGCAGATTGATAGTTTTATAGATTTTAGGCGCACGTGCCAAGCACTGGGGCAACTATGGTCATTCAGCGCTTAAAATCAAACATTAATTTACCTAAAATTGATTAAAACTATAAATAAAGATAAAAAATTTACCAAAAATTCATGACGGTAGAGAAAACACAGTACCTGTGTTCAGTCTCTATCAAGTGCATCACAATGTAAAGAGGAATGGGTGTTGGTTGAGAAATAGATGAATATATATTTTTAAATAAAAGAAGGACAACAATTTCAGACGTATACCACTGAAATGAGAAATAAGCTTCACACAGAATGTCTTGCTTTTTAGCGAAAAGGAGGTTTACATATACCCATGCGCGCGCACACACAAAATTAAGGAGATGACTACTTCAGATAAGAGCGTGGGTGTATACACAGGCCTTTGGAAGGCTTGATTACATCAAGAAGGGACACCGTAACCTGAATCGACAGATAGAATCTGGAGAGAGAGAGAGAGAGAGAGAGAGAGAGAGAGAGAGAGAGAGAGAGAGAGAGAGAGAGAGAGAGAATTATTAGTTATATTATGTGATGAACTTTCACCCCCGGGGGGTGCAAGATTGCCTATATAGTCGAGGACCTCCCCTGTGTGGACTGGGAAATTACTGATTGTCCTATTGAAAACAAAGTCGCTGGATCTCACTTCAGGACTGAAGAATACAAGGTGCCGTATCGAGTCAGACTGAAGCGACCCGTGAGTACGAATAATAATAATAATATACGGAAATCTCGGCTGGATAATGATGGAGTGAGTAGGATGAGTTAGAGAACATCTGACACCAGGTCAAGGACTGTCGCTGTGATTAATCTGATCTGATTTGACTCACCAAACTGCTGAGGCTGTCGAGCGCCATTTTTACGAAAAGAGGGAGTTGGAGTGGTTTGACAGCAAGATGCACAGCAAACAAATGAGATGAAGTAAATGGACCTCAAAGTGAAGCTTGGAGAAAGCCCCACTCGCGCTATGAAATTTTAGTTAGAGAGGTTGGACAGCATACTGAAGAAAGGATGCAGGAATGGAGGTCAATACAAGGTTAAAAAGTGGGTGCCGCTAAGGGCCAAAAGGACGCTCCAGACACCGTTAAGTTGAGCTTACAGCGCATCACGTAAGGTGCACTGACAGTACTAACCGCCTACGGGACAGAAATGGGGTGAAACTGACATGGAAAGGTTTCCAGTATTCAAGGGTGTGGTGGTAGGTTTGGAACCCAACCCTCCGATTCTGTAAATGTCTAGAATTTTATAGCGATAACTTCTTTTTTCAAGAAATGACGTAGTACATACATCTCCTAGCCTAAATAATTGGTCATAGCTAGGTGTGGGGGCCATACTGAGCAGAAACAGTCCATTACTGGTCTAATCAGCCACCTGGTAAGTGAACATATGTTGCTATATCTATTTGCGAGAGACTCATTTGGTTCCTGACTTCAAGTCAAATCTACTGCCGGATACTTAGTTCATTTAATCTTTTCTTTAATGCGCGTTACCAGTGATGCAATTTTCAAATCATACTTAACTATAAAGACAGAGTGACGAAGTTTTCGAGAGGTATTCGATAACAGGCATTAAACATGTTAGTTACTCAACTATTTAAGACGTCCCCATACGAACTATATAAAGGGTGAGTGTTACGTCACGTAGTATCGATCCTTGTCGACACTGTCGATGTTTCACGGCCGTCCGGTGGATGACTTCTCAGAAACCGCTTCCACGTGCTCGCGTACGGAGTAGTAGAAGTATTGACGAGTTCACGAAAGGAGAAACACGGAAAAAAACCAGTACTTTAAGACACAACCACGTATCTCAACACACTAATTCTGACTTCGCCCAAATTTCTTATGACACACACACACAAAAGTCAATCCGTCAAAATACGAAACCAAAACACAGTTTCGACTGATAAAAACTGTACGAGGGACTCGAGAACTGTCCGCACATCTAATGGCAATGGGCCTTCGGAAGGTTCTGGACAGCTCTCTCCCAACTCCTCTCGGATTTTAAAAGGTGTGTGTGTGTGTGTGTGTGTGTTCTCTCGCTTGTTGTCACAGTAACACACTACACAGAGTATAAAAAGAATTAAACACGCTTTTATTAAAACGCAATAAAATCCGCAGAGTTATTAACTTATTCTACCTAGTCAAAGAAGGTATGAAAAACCCGAAGAATTTCATACAAATCCTAACATATTCGGAAAGGTCACAGTAGGGTCACTAGAGGTCACTGCTGACCTACTGATCATGTATAAGGTGTTATTGTCAGCGGGACTGAGTAACCATGCAAAATTTCAAGATCATCGGACGAAGGGAACGGGTCGGAAATTGAGTTACAAGTTTTGACACAAACAGAGAGACGCAGAAGTCAACTTAAAATAAAAGCATGTGCAAATACAAACGCATGCCTTTCTTTAATTCTCACCCTTGAAACAAAAACAGACCGCCATCCAAAATCCATTGTTAGCTTGGAAATTAACAAAACAATGCAAATTTGAATGAAAAAACTACATAAATCTCCCTTGAAATCACAGACTTCGATCAACTAAAAAGTGTGAGTTCAAACGATACAATAATCGTACCCGGGGAAAACTGAGTGAGAGAGAGAGAGAGAGAGAGAGAGAGAGAGAGAGAGAGAGAGAGAATGTTAGGCCCTTTCTCAAGCGAAATAGTATCTTAACTTCGGGGTGGTGGTGGTGGTGTCAGTATCAAAGGGGTTGGGAGGGTCCAGGGAAATAGGAACGCCAAGACCAGGGTCTAGTATAGACCTTGGCCAAGCCTATAAGGAAGCGTGACAAGTCACGGAAGAAGCAGCAAGCGACGATAAAAGATGAGAATGCTGGAGGTAACGACGAAGCTCCCATGAAAACACGAACAGAAAGCCATAGAGAGCGCATTCCTCCGCCTACATTCAAACCGTGGTAAGTAATAGTTCCTTCAGGCAAAAACTGCTAGGTGTCAGAATTCAGACGAGACGTTACTCGTTGCGACACAACAAAACCTCCTGCAAGCATTTCTTCGCAAAAATACTTAGGATTTTTTTTTATTAGGATGTGTTGCAATGTTGCTTTGGGTTTCGATGTCACAGACTGGGAACATCTGAAACATGGCTGGGCAGCCCGCCCTCAGAAGTCATATTCTAATCACTCCAAAAATCCTATCATTTGTTACCAGTAGCTGGGGCCACCTGAACAACAGGATAAAGCGAAAGAGAAGGCATGAAATATTAAAGTGAGAATAAAAGGTTCCGTTAATTAAAAAGAAAATACAAGTAAAGAAATGGGCAACAACGAAGTGACAACACGTTTTCACCATTAAATCTTAATAACAGTTCATTTATTTTCCTCTTATGTTATAAAAAATTAGCAACTCAAATTCGGACGCAAGAATGACTCAAAGTAAAATAAAAAATAAAAAAGTTAAAAGATGCTGAAAGCAAGAGGAGAGAGAGAGAGAGAGAGAGAGAGAGAGAGAGAGAGAGAGAGAGAGAGAGAGAGAGAGAAAACAGGTCTATAAAATTCAGAGATCTGGCTGCAGGAAATCCAAGTAGGCCGTATGAACAAGGGCTGTAAATGTACCTGAATTGCTCCCTCTCTCTCCCCATATACATACATACATACACACACATATATATACATACACATATATAAGAGAAAAAGGGCAAAATGAGGAAGCATGGCCAAAACTGAACGCCTTTCCGGTGGACAGAACATATCCCCCCTGTCCGTATTCACGCGAGCTCAAAGAATCCCTCTGGCCAGCTCCATACGAAAGTCACAAGACTGAGGGTCATCTTAGCCACCAAGAAAACTTCTAACCATGGCTGAGCAAATGATTTAACACTCGTCTTCAGAAGGAGGTGAATTCACTTATGCCTATTTCCTTTATTTATTCTATTTTTTTTTTTTTTTTTTTTCATTACTTATGTTCTGCGAAACTTCACCTCTCATGGAAATGCCATTTCAACTTGTCCTGTTTAATTTTCGCACATTAAGGATAACAGTAAAAGCTTTCAGAGAATGCAGACTCCCAACAAGGCTGTGTAATTCACACCCCAAACTTCTTTATTGACCTAATCTGCACGCCATACTCGACTGTCATGGCGGGTAGGCTTCTGGTTTCCTGAAGGGAAGTACGGTGCACGCACCCTTCTTTGCTGAAACGTGTATCTAATACGCCTATACACATGGAATCGGCACTGACCGGCGAAGGAACCCCTCCTAGTGAGAAATGTCCTCATTTAAATTCTAGTCCCTAGCCGAAGTACCAGGCCGAGTTTGAACACACATAATCATGAGGACCCGGTGACGTGTCTTGCAGACGTATGCTACAAAACACAATGCATAACATGTTTCCGCTTACTTTATTTGTGAATGTCTAACTTCAGTTCTTAGTTAACAACTTTAAAATTCCCATTTCTTGATATAAAAAATAGTATTTAAGGAAATAACTATCATAAAACAAATAACATTTCACAGCTGACGCACAGTCTTCATAACGAAAAATGGAAAAAGAGAAAACGCAAAACCCCTTTGTTATAACAACTCTCCTGTAAACTGTTTTATCTTTCACAATGGGGTGAGCTCATCCCAAAGGTTCTAAGATACACAAGTGTCACGTATGAGTTTTTTCTCCCTATTCTTGTTCTTTTTTTTTTTTTACTCATATCACCGTCATGACAAGGTTATTTCTTTCGAAATAATCCTATTATCCCAACTGACTTTTGACAAGTTTAACACCGAACTATTCAAGGTTTAGGGGGAACTCAGTCGATTATGAAAATATGGATAATATACTACAGAATCATATTTTACGATAGTAACATGCAGGACAAGAAAATTAATTACATATACCACTTCTGAAGGTAAATACTAAGTGGTTCGGAATGTTCTGCGGTTGCCGACTCAGGCAAGTCAACTCACCATTCGGAAATTCTCTCTCTCTCTCTCTCTCTCTCTCTCTCTCTCTCTCTCTCTCTCTCTCTCTCTCTCTCTCTCTCTCTCTCTCTCTCTCACTGTATGTTACTGACACTGTACTTTTAAACCTACTGTAGATATTTCACAGCATCAAGAAACAAGTAAATTATATAACACTTTCTTCTTATACCCTTTATGGGACATAAACATCTATCTGACTTTCAAATTCACCAAAGCACAATCTATTTCAAAAACGTATACAAATTGACAATACTCTTCCTTCAGGCCAATTAAAATGTTCACAAACATCCCCTCATAACCTCTACATAGCAATCCCGCTCACAAAAGATCCACAAACAAACTAGAGCACACTATATAACACCAAAATCAATTTACAGCGTACAACGATGACCTATATATCATTTTTACGAACACAAAGGATTCGTTTCAAGTCATCCGGCAATATGGATATTGTGCATCACAGGTTATGTTAGACTGAAGCTTTTGTGTAGGTGTCTACTGTTAAGGCAAACAGGTTTGTTTGAAGATCTTATTTACACAGCGCGTGCGAGACTAAGAATAATTATAGAGCTGTCGTTTGCATTTTACACCATAAGGAATAAGCCATTTTATGACAGCAGAGAAAGGTCACTTGTAACGACAGTCTGCGATGTAAAAAAAAATCCCATTCATCATTAATTCGTTATTTACTAGTCAAAATGACTGGCCAGAACACCTCGCCTTACATTATCTTGGTGGAAAGCCTCTCCGGGCGGAGTAATGACCCCTCTGACGGCGGCATCTTCTTCGTCACGCATCTCCAAAGGTTTGCCGTTCTTCATGACCTCTCATTTTTTCCTTTCCTTTCTACAACATGAGGCCTCACAATTCGTCCTTTTTCAACAGAGAGAGAGAGAGAGAGAGAGAGAGAGAGAGAGAGAGAGAGATTCCTCTATGGGGATCGGCGTACCCAAAACCTCCTCTTGTAGGATAGACAGGGACTTTACAACAAAAGAGAGAGAGAGAGAGAGAGAGAGGAGGGAAGTGAATGGCTGAAAGGTCCCAGGTAGGAGGCGGGGAGGACCTTCCTCCATACTACCTTTATCTGCCGCAGCCTTCGTCAAGGTTACCGAAGGACGGCTCTATCCCCATTCAAGACAGAACACCTGAATCCCCATCAGCAGCAGCAGTGTTCATTATCCCTCGGGGAAAGACCCTATACCGGGGTTATAGCGATCGTAAAGAAGTCAATTATTTTTCAATATTAGATCCATCTGATACCACAGCAGAACTCAGGCACTCGTGATCATTTAGGTTTCTGCGAAACAACCAGCCCAGTAATACTGGAGAAAGTGCCTTCTAAGTAATGCTTAATCATAATACTAAACATGACTAAATCGTAACCCATACCAACGAATGCCTGATGAATATACAAGCTGCCGCGCGTGTGTGCGCGTGTACATGTGTATAATTAATATCACGTCAAGGTCATACCTCTAATTATAGGAAGGTAAACAGCGAGGCGGTTTATTCATATAAAAGCAGGTGAATTCATTAACAATATACACTCAACAAGGAATTAATGAAAACCAACCAATCGTTATGTATACTAAATGAAGTTACAATCGTAAAAAAACAGTTTAATAATATAAGACTCAGTGAAATTAAAAACATGATTTTGTATATTAGTATTTTATTTCACTATGTACCTATCACTACATTAAACCCCACAATTTCCATTGTGCTAGACGGAAACTTCACGTATCTAACGTCACTCTGAATGCGGTGGTGCCCCCAAAAAAAAAAAAAATGTAAAGACCAGGACAAAGATCCACCTCTTTCGAAAGATGATTTATGAGAGCTCCTCCTCATATGAACAAAAGAATTACCTTCTCTACTGGTATTCAATCTGTCCCTGTTTGAAGAATTTCTCTCTTTTTCATTCACTTCCAAACCTAAGTACCGATTTCGTCGACAGACGAAGCTCAAGCCATCATTAATGCGGTGAACATGCTCTATGGGGGTTTCATACTGATGGCCTCGGCTTAATGCCCCCCTTGAGCATTTTCCTCCTCCTTCCCTCAGGAGAGAGAGAGAGAGAGAGAGAGAGAGAGAGAGAGAGAGAGAGAGAGAGAGAGAGAGAGAGAGATTGGAGAACGACGTTCCACTAAAGAGCCACCTTTTTGCGACGTCAAAAACTCTACTGTACAGTAGTCTAACCCTTCGGAGCAAACTACCTGAAAACCCTCCTTTAGAGAGACGGCACTTTTTATGTTTTATTATTCTTTTCTTTCTCTCTTTTTTCGAACGCTTTCGAGTTTTGTCCTCTCAATGGCGGCCCGCGGACCGTCTAACACTTTACGGCCCTCCGACCTTTTCAATCGAAAAGGACCAGTCATGACATTAATTATTAACCATTAATAACACAAGTGAGAGAGAGAGAGAGAGAGAGAGAGAGAGAGAGAGAGAGAGAGAGAGAGAGAGAGCATTATCCCTCGCCAAACTGTTCAGAGAAATGTTAGTAACGTTTCATCATGATCTCGAGACCAACTTTACTCTATAAACGCCCAACGTCCAAAGTAAAATCTAGACACTGAAAACAAAATCCGAGTACCTAATAATAACCATCGAAAAATGGTTGGAAATTAAATATAATTTTCTCGATAAAGGTATTCCAAACTCTACTTCAAAAGTAAAGGAACTTTATCTTCCTTCCTAAACAAACTACTAACCTTGCGTGCACCAGTCAACATTACAAGTCATACAGGACAGGACCATCCATAATAAAAATCATAAATAAAAAACGATTGCCTTCACACATTAAAGCTTCTGGTAAATTGTACAGGAAACGCGTTTTAACCAAGTATAGAAGCCGCTAAGTAAATCCAATAACGGAAAATTTGCTTCGGAATTTACTCTTCAAAACTCTTGATTTTCAGGACCGAAAAGAAGTTCAACAGGGCGTTGACACAGAATACCTTCCTGAAGAACACCATTCCAGCCCACATTCCAACGTCCAGACCCTCTAGGAAGAGGAGGCCGCGAACTGTCCTTTCCATATGACCATCCCAACCATCCATACAACCCTAAGGCCACCAGTACTGCCACGCAGCCTATTTGAACGCTCTGTCATTTCCTTGAATTCTATTAAGGACGAATGTTTGAGATGTCCGGCGGGAATAAATTGCGAAGGGGAAGACCTTCACGTGATCACTTCGGTTGCCGGAAGAGCATCAGAGAGAGAGAGAGAGAGAGAGAGAGAGAGAGAGAGAGAGAGAGAGAGAGTGCCTCTTGCATGTTAAGCACCTAATTTTACCAGGTTACACACTTTCCTATTCTGTACACTAAAGATAATATCCTTGGAAATATCATTCATTTCCTAAAAAGTTTCCTACTCTGTACACTAAAGATAATATCCTTGGAAATATCATTCATTTCCTAAAAAGCTAACAGGAAATAATTTTTACAATAACCGAGCAGAAGATAGAACGGAAAATATTTGTCATTGCCTTCTTGCTAAATCTTTTGCAAATATTTCTCATTCATTTTATCGAAAATATTTCTCATTTTCCTGTCAAATTGGTCGAAAATATTAATCCTTGTTTTCTTACTCAGTTTTCCAACATCTCTCCCTACTCGGCGTCCTCATTCTCGTTCACTACCTCACAGCAAAGAGACACTCTTTCTCTCTCATTGAAATCCCAGACTGACTGGCACGTCTTGTGAAGGCAACGGGTTAACAGAGATACGAGGACCGGAGGCTTGGAATATTAAAGAGGTGGCCCGGAGAAAGTAACAAACATGAACGCTAAGTATTCTTGTAGTGATACAGAAATACGTCTCAAAGCACTTACTTCCACAAGCAGGGTCAACATGGAATTTGCGAATGCGTAGCGGGACATCTTTTCAGTGCTCTAGGGTTGTATATTTCTCAATATACAAATGAAACCCATTAAGAGTACAGCTTTCTAAAACAAGCAAAAAACTTGGGGTAAATGCAAACAGACACAGTGCAAGAAGCCCGGTAAAATTCAGATAACAGGTAACTAACGCAATTATTGCTCATTAAAAATACACGCATTACATTACGAAATTTCTCTTCACATTTTTCCATGCATTCAGAATATCAGCACAACAAAAAATAAAACTTGTTCAACACGAAGCCTCCCAAAAATTGTCCAGGGCAAGATTCCAACCGCAGAAACGCCATGCGCTGGTTGTCCTGGAAAACGACATTCTATTGGTATTATAACATGTACTGACAGTAATTGTATCTCGAATGGTTTCACTGGCTACAGTCTCTTTTCTCTTTATTTCCACGTGGAATCTTCGAGCCAGCAACAATTTGAAGGCGTCAGATGGTCCTAGTCAGAAGAGACCCTGCGTAGCACCGCTCCCTTACCAGCGCTGATGACAGATCAGTCACACAAGCTTCCGCAGTTGCAGATAGGAAATCACCACATCCGTGTATGGAAGCCGGCAGGCACTCACAACATTCAAATAAGGAGAGAGAGGAATACAGGCAGTGCAGAGACGTTACTAGAAAGTCCATTAAAGCAGCTTTCCAGTCCCAGCTCAGCGAGTGTTCATTCCGGAAGGTGGACTCCTGCCCCGAGAGTATAGCCATTTTATGAGAATGAATGCGAAAAGAATCGTTAATCGTTCACTGACGTAAAAAGGCAACGAGTTTGTCATCCCCTGTGTGGTTACGGGGCGAAGAAGATTCCGTGGTTGAATGACGAACCAGAACTGAGGTTCCTGGGGGTTTATATAATAATCTGCACATTAAAGAACTCGAAGCAATGGAGAGAGGCATTGTCACGAAAGCCAGGCTCAACACGTTCTACATCTTGGATGAGTTCCAAGATGTAGAACTATGGAAGAAAATCATGAACATTTACTCTCCCATAAGGAATTAATGAAAATAAACGATCAAGACAACCTCAGAGACCGTCAAATCTCCTAAAAAAAAAATATTGGGTGAAAGCATATAAGTAGCAATGAGAGTTGGGAATTACGTTAGACTAAAAGCACCGAGATAGCAATTCCTAACAGTACGAGAAAGATTAATTAAAAAGTAAGCTATTAACACGTTAATTTTCTGGAAAACCAATTAAGTAATAATAAGCTAATTACAGTAAAACAACGAAAATTGTAGAAAGGCTATATCTTTCAGGAGGGAGCTGAATGAGGGCATGAGATTTTAAAGGAAGATAGTGATTTGTTTGCTCACAAAGAATTATCTTAAGTATTACTTACAAGGCAAGGTCAATGGTCTTTGAATATACAAGCATTCGAATCGTGAAGCCCTAAGATAAATGACTACTGGTGACATTAAAATCAAAATAAGTGACTGGGAAATCATTTAACTCTTGCTTGTAGAGTAGTGCGCCAGCAACTACAATATGTCTGTGGAGCGAACGTTGAGGAACCAGAATGCCAGGACGACATCGTTTATTGTATGCACAACGAGGGTGACCCTGGAGTTTGCTTCTCCGTCGTACTGTTCCCAAATCCAAAGGAGAAGTCATGGCAAACCCGAGGGGGAAGAGGAAGACAGCAACAACTCCAGGTAGGAGTCGATTTAGTCCCAAAGAGGAAAGAACAAGTACATAAAAGTTGTTGGAGATAATATTTCTAGTGATTCATGTGCGACCTCCCTCTTTTTCCTGATGCTCAGCATTCACAGTTTCTCTTTTGAAAGTTTTCATTTGCAAACAAGTTTTTTAAATATAGTGATATCTGCCTTGAAAGCGCATGTATTACCGCTCATCCCTTTCGCGCGGTCAATGTTGTGTGGTATAAAAAGCGATCCTGATGAGCGCATCTGGACGAAAAGCTACGAGAATGCCTAAGTCTCAAAAACAGATTCGTAACAATTGTTGCCTTCAAACTGTGCAGAAACTCATCCTGAACAAGCCGAAGAGGCATTCAGTCAGTAGACCACCTCTCGCGGAACAGAGCACTCACAATGATGCATCAGAATACAATAAAGCCAAGAGGAAAGACTCTCAACGTTACCTCCCCAACTACGTAAACAACAGAGCCACCTTCACCTTGAGGAGTTGGCAACATCTGGCGTACATGATAAGGGAACCAGGCAGCGTCCTCCGCCACACCTGAAACAAGAATGCTGGAGTATGCAGGGCATGGCCGAGGGGCATCCTGCTAGCAGTCCGACTCCACGGACCACGAACGTAATATCCCTATTTGAACGTACGATATCAACTGCCCTTATAAGTATACTCGAGTTTAATTCGTAAGGATTTCTGCAATTTCCAGGATTTTCTATTTATCCATTATTCTATTTTGTGAAGGATGACGGGATGAACGTTGGAATGCCTATGCCCAGCCTTGCATGAAAGAAAAGGCGTTAAGGATGGCCGAGGATATTGGCAACCGAAGGGAGATTCTGATAAAATCCTTAAAAGCAAGAAGAACTGGGACACAGATTAGCGTACTTTTTCACATCTCATAAAACCAAGTGCGTATCTAAATAACAATTGTTAAATGAAAATTACCTAAAATTGAAAAATAAAGAGGGAAAACCAAAATAAAGCACTTCTTCCTACAAAATCGGAACACCATTCTCAAATTCCCAACGCATCAAAGTATTTTTGCTCAACTGGATATAAAATAAAACGCGATTTTGACCCTTATAGAAATGCATCACAGAGGCAAAGGAGTAAGAATAATGTGGCATGAGGAACGTATGATATTCAACACAAATAAAAACGTTTGGCATCATCGACAAATCTACAATTGCAAAAAAACCCCGGGTAACCCAGTGGACAGGACCTTATGCAATTCTTAATTGAATCTTATTAGCTTTTATTGGAGTCGTAAGTAACAACAACAACTTCCCAAAACGAGTAATTAAAACAATGGGGAGTTTTTGCCAAACAAACAATGTTCGAAGACAACCGTTCAACGAGGCTTGAACCGGCACCACCTGACTGAACACCAGAACAAGGAAAAGTGGACGATAATTTAAAACCACTTTGTCAGAATGAACATCTGCTAAGTAAAAATAAATTCGAGAAACACGTCAAAGGGAAATGAAGCCCATTTTTGCGGGTGCATTTTCGTGTGATAAAAGATAAAACAGGACCCAGCATTTCATAGGTGCATTAACACAGAAAGATAGCAGAACTACATTTTGTTTCATAAACATAACAGTACAGAACACCGAAAAAACTACTAATTATATTTCAAGCACAATGGCACAAAAAGAAAAATATTTACTAATCGACGTCAAAGTCACAGTAGGGACCTCTCAAAACAAGATGTCAATGCCATGATTTTCTGTTCTGTCACAATGACCATTTGAGGTAGAGAATGTTCTTAAGAACGAGACAAACTACTAAATGACATTTTTATTTCAAACGAAAAATAAAGCAGGAATTGCCAATGAAAATATAATCATAAACAGATCCAAAATAATGTCGACAACTGAGAAATAAGAGCCAAACAGCAACTAAATTTAATAACTGGATAATAAATTTATTCGACCCTTTAGTCAGTACTATCAGATTCAGAGAAATACTTGTGTATGTACTCACAAAGAACATTTACCATGGATATAAAATGAAACGTAAATACCGGCTTTCTTATACACAATACGGGGAAGTTTTCAGCGAGAGAGAGAGAGAGAGAGAGAGAGAGAGAGAGAGAGAGAGAGAGAGAGAACACTCAAACGAAAGGGCCAGCACATCTGCAAACAACAGTAACACCACTACCGTAGTGTCACAGGTGTTTTCCAGTTTTCCGCAACATTATAAAACCCACATAAAACTCTCTCCTCGGATTCACAGCCGCTGCTTCCGAGTCGGAGAGATGGCGACGAGGACACTTAAAACCCACATCAAATAGCCCATGAAATGGGCCAACAACATCGGCGCACACAGTCTCGATGGAAACCCAGATTTCTTGTAATATCTGAAGTAAACGAATGTTATGGAAATTCAGTCAACCCGCTTTCAGTCGTTGATCGTAAGAAGTCTGATAAGAGCATTTCTTAAAGCAACGGTGATAAAACGATATTGACGAGGACTCTAAACCCAAAAGCTTACTTTCCCGGATACTAAAGATAATGACTTCGAATACAATATAAGATTTATGAGTTGTTAAAGTTTTAAAAACATTAATACTAAGAATAATGTGTAAGGAAAAGGGCATAAATAATTTCTTGGTAAAAAGATAAAGGAATTAAAATTCTCTGACCGATAACAAACAACGCTTGATAAATATGATATCATAAATTGAACGTTTCCTGTCGTGCGTCCAGTTTTTGAAGGGGCAGACTTCAACACTTCATGATTAAACTATGTACTTCAGTGCCAAGAAATTCAGGGAGACTCAGGGGTCATTTATTTCAGCAAAATCAGGGGTGCATCCTGTCAAACTTTCAGGGAACACGCGTCAGTTTAACTAACAATTGCGTGAAGTCTAACGGGAAGAGAAACCAGACCTTTGGCATCGCATATTAAAAGAAAATGTTGCATGAATGACATATTTTTCATACACGGATACAGGTGCTTATAACTAGTGAAAGCATCCACTGCACCACAGGATACAGTACTGAGGCGAATGATTTGAATTTACGGGACACTCACTATTAGGCCTGCACGCCAAGCTAAGTTGCAAGACCATTTGTAAAAAGTGCAAATTAAAGACGATGAGGATTCCTACCATCCTCTTCAGGTTATACACCTACGCAAACTGCGCACGAGAGAGAGAGAGAGAGAGAGAGAGAGAGAGAGAGACCTACGGATAAAACACTCCTAATTTTGTATACTACCCGTTTTCTATTATGAGCTGACTGAAGTAGGAGGGACTTCATCAATATCTCAACCACCCAGAAACGAAATTATTTTCCTTTGCATATAATAATACACTTACGACTGACAATGTATACTTGCGAATCATGCGACAGATTTAAAAAAATTATAATTAGCAATATTAATGAGCGGGAAAGTTACGTTACTACGAATTCTGGCTCAATACCTCGATTAACGGCTCTTCCCTAATTCTTCAGCCAATAAAAACAATTTTGTAACCTTGGGGACTAGAGTGAAATCACCAAAGGAGGGGCTGATTTGATTGAAAGTACACAGCTGATATAATTTAGTACACTTATTTTTCTTCGAGCAACCGATACCAGAAGAAAGTACACATAAACATATACTGGAGGCTACTAAGACACACTTGCTCACAATTTCAATAACGAAAAATAAACTTTTACTTACAGTACACTCAAATGCACACACACACACACACACACACACACACACACACACACACACACACACACATATATATATATATATATATATATATATATATATATATATATAAAAATTGTATATTATATTACAAAAATTGCTAGCTAACATACATACATTTACATTCATACATACTTATAAACATAACAACACAAAACACAATAATACATTCTTGTACTACTTACGCATTTCATAATAATAATAATAATAACGACATCCATGAAACAATTTAACTTTTAGTCTTTTAAATGCAATTCTCTCTGTCAGTTCCCCGCCGTATTCTAAAAGCTCAAAGTCTAATTAGCAAAGTCAAGAGAGAAGGAGAAATGGAAAGAACGACGTGGGATGGCTGAGGGGGAGAAAGGAGGAAGGGAGGGGTGGGGGTGATGGAGGGATGGCCAGACGGTGAAGGGGTAAAAGAACAGAGGATTCCTACGTCATCTTTAAAAAGTTCCGCCCTCCTACTGACAGCATATAGCACGAACCTTCTTTGCTGCTGGTGCTCCGATCGACACTATGCTCAAGAACCTCGTTACAAATAAAACATACACACACACACACACACACACACACACAAAATCAGTGAAATGTTAATGTGATTAATTCAAAGGCCGACATAAAATCACCATGAGGAAAATCGCACGCATAAATACCAAGAAAGATGATGATGCCTGACATAAATATCAAGGGAAAACATGAGCTCTCCCCCCCCCCGGCTCACCCCAACGCACCACAAACAAATATAAAACTGACAAAATACATCAAAATCAAATCAACTTTCCTCGTGACTTGATAAGTCTCTGAAATAATGAAAACAAAGTGGCAAAGACCGAATTTTTTGTGTTTGAAACAACATTAGCCAGAGCCAATAAGAGTCCCATCAAGTAAATGGCCCGTTTTAATGCCACGGAATAATCACCTAATGAAACCACCCTTCACATTGCACCAATATGCTTATTGACTGTGGCCTGGAAATGTCGTTCTCGCGTCTATGAAAACGAGGACTTACTTACCTGATCACAGGGTGAGTATATGGCACATTTCTTAGTGACCTCTTCCTGAATATTACACTTTACATATCCAGAATGAACCACCAAAAATGCACGTCAACAACCACAACCGTGAGGTTTCATACTCATTTTTGGCACTAAGGTGATCTAATTTAAACTCACAAGAAAACAAGTCCATATAAGAATAACTTACCTTTTTAAAACTCCATTAAAAAAGTTCTGAAGGAAATGCGCTACTTAAAAAATTTCTATCACACCAATGACGAGTCCTAGTTTTTTTTTATTTGAATTCAGATTGGAAACGAAATCTTTTCGTAATCCTCGGCATCCAACATTGAAGGAAAATTTTAGCAACGAAGAAATGACATTCCTTGCAGGATATTGTCACTTGCGTATTTCAAGATCACTCTTTTAATACGAAATTGTAGCTTACCGTCTACGACGCAACCAAGTCAACAGGAGCACCATACTCAAGAATGACTGCGCACTCACCTAGAAAATAAAGAAAAATAACAATTAACACAATGGCCTTGTGAAACAGGTTAAGTACAATGCCAAGTAAAAGAAAAAATCTTGACGTAAATGAAAGTTTTTGTTATCTGAAGACTGGAGAGCTGGGATAGAAATCTAGTTGTTTCCTAACTTTGTTTCAGAACGTTTGTGGACATCTTCTCCTAAATTGCCGCACCCTACCTATTGCAAACTGGTCCCCTCCCTTCCCCCCCCCCCAAAAAAAAAAAATTCACGCGGAATTTAGTGCCTTGTGTTAGTTTGGAATGTCATCACTTCCATTCCGTTTTCGAAACAATCTAAAATGGGAACTGGGACAAACTATGTTATCTCTCTCTCTCTCTCTTAATATTTTTTGGTAGTCCTTTGCAATTCGAAGGGCAAATGGGAACTGGGACAAACCATGTTCTCTCTCTCTCTCTCTCTCTCTCTCTCTCTCTCTCTCTCTCTCTCTCTCTCTCTCTCTCTCTCTCTCTCTTAATTTTTTTTTGGTAGTCCTTTGCAATTCGAAGGGCAAGCATTTGCAAAAGGAGCTGTGCTGGAAAAATTCGTCGGTTTCCAATCATTCTAAAAATGATTTTAAATGCTCACAGTTAAAACAAAATATTAATCTGAAATTAATTTAAAACCAAAAAAGGTGATGGAAGAGAAAATTAGTATATAAAAAAAACTAACAAAAAGAAGCATCTTCAAGGAAAATATAGATTTGGAAGCAAGCCTACAGACATGTTAAAGATAACAGAGATAACAGATCTAGTAAAAAAAAACAGAGAAATGCTTTGTGAATTGGCGTTAAAGTAAGTATAGCCACACTTCTAAAATAAGACGACTCTCGAGTGGCTGGGGTTAAAGATTTACCAAACTCGCCCAGCACACATCCACATGAACTGACGGTAAGAAAACAGAACTAGGGAGTATCAAGTTCCCAAACCGAAGGTCTACCTGAAGGAGCAAGACGTGACCTGCTTAAGACCACGAGGGTCTTGGGAAAAAGAAAAAGGCCTTCCTCAATTCGATCGACAGCTCGCCCGCCAAGGTCAGCCATGGGAAAACTGAGCCAGTGAAGAGTAGTTACGATAAAGTACCCTTAACAGATGTAGGATTTACGATGGGAACCCGGGATTTACAAGGTCTAACAAAGGTTTGCGTCGACACTATACTTCTTGGGCCCCAGTTTCTCAAAACGTTTTTCAATGAATGAAACAGGATGGTTGTACTTATGTAAATTCCATAGAATTCCCACGACTCTCACGTCATTTGTTGAAATTCACGACGGAAACACTGGTGCTGGAAATATGCATCGCCATAAACGTCAAAGTAATTCTTCTGAAACGACAAATTACTCTACGACGATGTAAACATGTTTATTCAATTTGTTATTCAAATAAAGCACAACATCACTTTCTAAACAAGGCTTCTCTGTTCAGCTGAGAGATGAGTTGCGTAAAACAATAAAACGTACAAAACGTTCGCTGAAGCCTTCTATAATACAGCTGCATAAACAGAATTTCGTTACAAAATTATCTTGATTTGTACACGTGCATAACACTTCTTTAACAGCTTACACTCCATGAAACTTCTCAGCAAAGCCTAACCTTTCACCAGAAATGTTACAGAGTTTGGACTACTAATATTAACCTCAAACTTCTAAAGGGAATAATGTATGTTTATCACCGTCATTGTACTACTGCAAGGATAAAAATTTTCAAATCTTTCGTCCATATATAAGTGCGCGCACGCACGCACGCACACATATATTACATATACATGTATGTAGATATCGTATATGAGGCTGTTACACTTAAATACGCTCTCTCTCTCTCTCTCTCTCTCTCTCTCTCTCTCTCTCTCTCTCTCTCTCTATATATATATATATATATATATATATATATATATATATATATATATATATCTCTCTCTCTCTCTCTGTATATATATATATATATATATATATATATTATATATATATATATGTGTGTGTGTGTGTGTGTGTGTGTGTATTATACAACAAGTACTTAAAATTTAGGCGTACTGTAAAAAAAAAAAAAAAAAAAGACGTGTAGTTTAAGCAGGGATTTTGCTGGACGAGGCTACAAAAACGAATCACACAGGACAATGGTAAATCCAAGGTTGGGTAAATCAAGCTTCCCTCAACCCCATCCCACACCGTAGCCGTTGTTGTTTTGTTTATGGCCTCTCTCTCTCTCTCTCTCCTTACTGATTCCGTGCCTTCTCTTGCCAAGAGTCCTCTAGAAAGGAATCCTCAAGCACCCATCCCCGACCCACAGAACCTTCGCTCTCTTTTCTTCAAATTAAACCAGAGAGTGGCCACGTGTGTTTTAGACTCTCCCTGCTTTTCTGCCCATACAGCCAAATGAGAAATTTCCCTCTCCCCACGTGTACCCCGGGGGGGACCACCATATGGAAGGCAGTTGGCAGTTGTCAGTCCCACCGTCCTTTTCCCCGAGGCCACCTCAAAAATCGATCGTTGTGACAAGTCACTGCAATGTGACTTCTCTCAAATGGGTTTCTGTCAATTTTCACTTTTTTTGGAAAATGGAAATATCTTCTTGGGGAAATGTGGAGCCACTGACCATGCAACGCACGCCCTGTTCTTAGAAATAACTTGGTAATTACGTTTTTCTATGAAGTATACAACTGGTAACTTAACGTACACGGATGTATATATTTCTTAAAATCGTTTACCTAGAATGTAATATTTCTGTGGGTTTTTTTTAAGTGAACTTCTTCAACAAAACTGCTACTTTAAGACCATGGCGTGTTTTTCTTGCAACTATGTAACTAGAGACAGTTTTTTTTTTTATTAACCTATGTATTTATGTACTATTCACACTGATATCTGTCCTTTGGTAAACGATGTACCTACAGTGTGAAAACTTTCCTAAATAAAGACTTTCTAGACGAGAAGTGGAATGCGAAGAATTTCACACCAGTACTCAAAATGTGCTATTAAGGCAAAACGTTACCCATGACTCCAGTAGGCCTGTCGAAAGCTTGTGTACTAACACACGAGAGCGTGTGCTTTTCGTTCCAGTCTGTCGTGCTTTCATTATTCCACGAAACGTGATTGGAAAGTGGCACAAAGAATATCTTGTAAATGGTTTCACCCTGTAATAATGAAGCTTACCTCGACACGGACCTCCCGTTTTGATGGTACGCATATTGTAGGAGTACTGTATATCATTTTTATTTCTGTTCATCCTCTGCCAACCTACCTTAGCTGCAACACACAACAGTCGACTAAAAATTAAGTAGCTAAGTCACAGTTCACGTCAAAAGGGGCATCCTGGATTGAGAATAACGCGGCCACATCGCTCTCCCTGGCAGAGAGAGAGAGAGAGAGAGAGAGAGAGAGAGAGAGAGAGAGAGAGAGAGAGAGAGAGAGAGAGAGGGTGGGATAATAGACACTTGAAATCTACAGAGACCTACAGGGCACATCGCTCCGCCCAAAATGCATCTCGAGCACATGGTCGCAAATCTCATTTTTGGAGGTGGAACCTCTGCAATCATCCCATCTACTTACCCTCCTCCCTTAACTCACGTTCCAGCTCTCCTTTTAATTCTTGATGGAGATACATCCCTGGACATCAATGCGAATACTAACGGTAAACAGCAAAACGTACAAGCTATAGAGCGAGAGTTCCTATTCATCCTCTCTACATTATCACTTATTCATCTTACTTCGTCGACGTATTAAACTTTCTTCATAAATAAAAAAAAATATAATAATGATCAACATAGATATGAGCATTCTCTCTGGTCCTCTGCGATGTAATAAAGCGAAAAATCTAACCCCGAAAAAATGAGGGAAGACTGACAAATTTCCGGAGACTAGTGAACACGGTGAAGTCAGTCTTTTCAACATTCCGGAGTTGGTGTAGAATAAAGTGAAATTAAATTACATTAATGTTGAAGCTAACGATCTGGGAATCAATTTTATTTTTCAATGCGACTCTTCCTAATGCTAGTGACTGACAGGAAGCTACTCTGGAGATAACCTTCAAAAACTACGTCCATCCGGTATATATTCGGAACAATATAAGGAAATTTTCAACTAACAAAAATCTGAGAAATTCCCGTTACAAGAAATTTCTGACAACAAAAACTGGAAACTGATTTCTGGTATAATTAATTCCCTCTCCAGCCCTCGATAAAAAAAAAAACACTAAAATTACAAATAATTTCTCCAAAGCACAGCCTTCCGTGACCAGTATGTGCTTACGCATTACTAGCAGCGATGGACCCCCTCCTTAGGGTCCTCTTTTGAAGGTCCCCTTTTCAACGCCCCATACAATTCAAGAAGCAAAATCCCGAACCTCGCCAATATGTTCATGATCCATGACAAGTCTTTAATGGAGCAGATGTGCCCCATTCTATTTCCCTAGTACTCCGATCTAAGTAGGAACAGACAGCCAGAAGATGTGGTAAAACTGCAGGTTTAAGTTGAAAGACACCCTCCAGGAGTTGATGCGTACCTGTCTACAAGAAGAGTACACCTCCCCATTTTGCAACTTACGTAGGTGCACTAAGTGCCTACTTAAGGTCCGCGTCGACTCTCATAAAGGTGTCAGCCATCTCACAGGTCTTTCTTTGAGCAGAAAAGAAAATAACGCCATAAGATCCCATGATAAATCCTGTCGCCTTCACGTAAAACAAAGTGATTTTAAAATCCTTGACCAAACACCCAACAAATATTACCTTCCATTCTTCGAGTCCCATAAAAAGCAATATCCCCCTCACTCAGCAATCAACCTATCTCCATCCCACTGTACATAACATAGCATCTCACCGACGGAACGTAATACTTGTACTATTTCTTTAAAAAAAAACCTGGATATTTTTTAATCCACCTCATCGTTCAGAATTGAGTTACGTCACCACTGGGTAGACAAATGATTTCCGCTGGAACAGGTCTTGGGCCCCCTACCTACTCCCCCCATCTCCCTTTCCTCAACTGGGAGGTCAGTGACACTCCAACTGTAGACGTCACATAATTCAAAACTCAAGAAGGTAGTTAAGTTTCACTGACGAGAAATAGGAATGTGCAAACCTTATAAAAAGCAGGAAAACATACAGACTCTATTACGTACTGTATATAAATAAATATGCTATTAAAAAACTATACGTGAAAATAAACCCCTTTCAAAGAACTGGATGAAATTAAATTTTTCTACGAAATAAAAATAAAAAACCTTGATCTGCAAATAAAGTGTAAGTCATTCACAATTCTTTCAAATATATATAATCAAATCTCACAAATCCTTCAAATAAAAATAGGGTAAAAGTACCACGCCTGGGGTACAGCAAACGCCCTTTTAGTCACACGAACAATTCGCCTTAAATGTACCGAACAAGAATGTGTTCACTCAAGCTGACGTACACGCAAGTACAATGCCATATCCTGCCTGTGAAGCGTCTCTATAGCATATCTAACATGAAAACCGCAATGCCATCTGGTGGACGTAAGTAAACAAGATCAGGTGGACTTTATCTCATAGAAATACTATGGATATATTAACTGGACACCTACAACTGCGCAGAAGGCATGAAAACCTAGAAAGAACTTTGCTGTATATCACACCGTTTTTATCAACTTTTTCCAGCAATGAAAAAGTTTATCCTCAACAAAGGTTGGAACCAAAGAAAAACCACCTTACAGCCGTCATAACCACCATCATCCACTACCTGCTGAAAAGTAATCCAAGATGAACGAGTGTTAAAAAAAAAAAATTCCAAGATATTTCATACAATTATACACTCTTTAATCTTGGGACACACCTCGGCCCCCTTCAAAGTTGATCTACATCTCCAATCTTCTCAGGCCACAGACCTGGAATAAGTTCGACCTTTACAAAGAAGTGTTCGAAATTTCAGACATGATACGACGCCGCTGGGGGATATAACGGTCAAAAGTGACACGTATGCCATCTTAGTGGAATCCCGCTCCACATTTTCCTATTTCAAAAGGCTGAAAAGTGGGTTTGGTCCGAGTGCACCCGACTCCAAAGATTCCAATCAGTACAACAATACTGTCAAAGCATTTCAAGACTTGAGATTCGCAAAATATAAGTGTGACGCGTCAGAATCGGTTCTGTCGTTTTAAAATGTTCTATAATCACTGTCGACTACAAAACAACCAGATTCTGAACATTTGATCTTAGGAGACAAAAAAGCGTCTTGAGGACATCCAGTGATCTTTCGGGCATCTACTCTACTTGCAATTCCGAAGACAAAAGTAAAGAACGTCTCGTATGGCGAAGTGAGTATATAGCTGTCAGTGGAAGGGGGGCTGCACGAAGCCTGCGAAGGGGCATCATCTCTCCCTTGGCATACCTGTGCGAGTCGCTGACGAGGAGCAGGTGAAGTTATTTCCTGATATAGAGAGAATTCTGGAGAATCGCTTCACGACCCTCATTCCGCACGTTCTTCCTTCAAACGCTGCACCGTTAACAAGACTGCTTCTACCGCAAAACTGATGCAATCATAATTTGAGTGAGAGGTCAGAAATCTTGTTTATATATATATATATATATATATATATATATATATATATATATATAAATATATATATATATAATATATATATATATTATATTTATATATATATATATAGATATATATCTTATTTATATATAGATAATCTCTCTCTCTCTCTCTCTCTCTCTCTATATATATATATATATATATATATATATATATATATATATATATATATATATATACACACACACAAACAAACACACACACACACATATACACACTAAGCACCAGAACAGATATCTAACATTTCTTCTCAAGGTTCACAGACAAATGTACAGATCTCTAATTCTTAAATCAACTAAGATTTATCTTCTTTTTATAAGCTTCATGAATTCATGAATATGACCAGAGTGGTCGTTTCATTTCCTTAAAATTTTCACACAAGACCGGCAAGAGACCAGATTTAACATCAATGTTAAATCGACAAAATTGCTTTGTCACCCTTAAAAAAAAACAAAAAAACATTGAAGATCCATAAAACAGAAGAGAGCTCATTTTTTCAAAGGTTTCATTCGTGACTGCTGCTATCATTTCCTTTCACATACTCATAAAAGTTCTGACACTTTTCTTTTCTACGTTCCATACATTATGACACACTGGACTCAATATGTCTGAGGGTCCCATACACTTCGAAGGCGTCATATTTTTGCAAGAAAACGTTTCCCATCACTGGCCACAGATTCCAACTTCTACATTTTCTTATAAGATTATACCTCTGCATCCTCACGCAGCCTAAAAGATTGGAGGTCTTGGGGAGATCTGCTTCCTATTTCTTCTCCCCACTCTGACAGTTACACCAACTTATGGCGTACAAGGTCAGTTACTTCATGATGGGTCTTTATTCTACTTTCACGTCGAATTCACCGCTACAGTCCAGTTAACAAGACAAGTAGCATTCAAAATTTTAAAAAAAGAAGCAAATACGGGAACATTTTTTTACCAAATCAATCGAAACTTGCGACTTATCTTTATTAACGTCTGTCTGTCAATCACAAACACAGTGCATTTATTCGAATGACAGTTAACATTATCCTAAACCCTAGACCTGTGACAGCCAACGACAATGAAGATTCAAACCTACATCAGTGATAACAAAATTAATTACAATTAAAAAAATAACGAGTCAAAATACATAAACATTTCTATACAACGCCTTTACCTACTAAATAACCAATATCACTGTTCCCATTCACAACATCCTACAAGAAAATGAAGATGACTAAGTAGTACGGGGGAATAATTAACTTGTTGCTATCGCAAAGATGAGGCCTAAAAAGACCACTCCACAAAATTATCAACTATAGGCCTACTCTCCAAACCGGTCCCACAATCAAGTAATCAGTGGAACGTCATATTAAAAAAACTTCATCCTTCATTAAACACTCGTTGATGCGACTCTAATAATAATAATAATAATAATAATAATAATAATAATAATAATAATAATAATAATAATAATAATAATAATAATAATAATAATGAAGAAATCTACAGTGGTGTAGAAGTAAATATATATTTTAGAAAAATATTTTTCTAAAGTATATACATTTACATCTACACCACTGTAGATTTCTTCACCATTTAGTGACTCGTGCTATTAAGAGATTTTTACGAATAATAATAATAATAATAATAATAATAATAATAATAATAATAATAATAATAATTATTATTATTATTAATATTATTATTAGCACAACAACATACAGCCAACTGGTACAAAAGATCCCAGACAATAAACTGAACTTTATGATAAAAAAATAGTTTAAAGGTTCTACAAAAATAGCCTAACAGGGTTCTATATGTAAGGCATATCCTGTAGAATCTAACTAACAATAACATCAAGCGTAATTTCTCCCGTTTTTTTATTAAGTCAGAATCTATTCATAATCATTGCACAAAATCATTCTACTAGTATTTTATCGACTGAGAATAAAGATAAAAAAAAAAAAAAGACATTAGGGGTCAGATGGGAAGATAAAGGTAGAAAAGATTCCATAATTTAAATCACGGAGGTTACATATGCAGCTGTGACAAAGAAAATAGGTAGACGGAGATGGCTTGGACATGTCCTTCGCACCACCTCAGGGAGAACGGCAAGTGATAGTGACAGCTGGGATCCTTTAGGCATTGGAAGAGTTGGTACACCCGGACACAGACGGGAGGCTGGAGATGAGTGAAAATTTACGGAGGAGAGAGAGAGAGAGAGAGAGAGAGAGAGAGAGAGAGAGTTTTACAAAGGCCCTTGGAGTCGCACGGCGTTGTCGTTGTTGATGAGGATCATTAACCAAATGTGTGACACACACGAATTCCCAGAGAATGGGAACATTTGGCACAGACGTCTTCCGACGAAGACAAATTGACCACAGAGTTTAAGTAATAGTTATTCAGGATAAAGCAATAAAAAAACGACCGCGTTAACTTGAAACAACAGAGTGGCGTCAACTTGTCAATTCTTCACACTAATCTTCAGCGAAATTCATAATAGAAGTTATACTTTTCCTCAAACTCTGCCCATCCCGTAATAACTAGACAGGCCTTGCTCATACGAGCCTCACAATACATGATGACTCATTCAGTAAAAATGTCTACACGCATTGGGATACCATGTCCACATTGGCAGTTTTAAATTTAGGCTACAATAAAATAAAAGTACAAGCAGATGAGAAACAGCAAGCGAGAGAGAGAGAGAGAGAGAGAGAGAGAGAGAGAGAGAGAGAGAGAGAGAGAGAGAGAGAGAGAGATTTTAGAAAAACCAGCAACAGCCGTCACGGCAGTAGTTGTTGAGAATGCAAAGAAATAACAGTGAACAAAAGGCCTTGTCTGGTGACTAACCCGAAATGAGTATTAGGAAGCTGACGCTCGCTGTCTCTTCTTCACGTCTAACCTAATGATACTCAAAAGGCTCATAACGAAAATTAAATCGTTCTAAAATTTCGAACAGAAATTCGAAATACGAATCGCTTGGGGAACATTATTATGCAAAATATTCTTTGAACATTCACTCCACTGTCTTAACGACCGCAGTATATTCAAAACAATTTCTGAGCAGAATCTTCAAATAAAATAAAAAAAAAATGAAAAAGTGTTTCATATACTTGAAACACTTTCATTTTTTTTCAATATTTTATTAATACAGACTTTTTCCATATCCATTCATTTGCATATGCTACAAAACATATCAGAAGTATAATTTAAGACCTATTCTATTCACACTTCCCACATATGGTTATGCATTTCCACCGCAATCCTCTTCCACTGCCAGGAACAAAGCTGCCTCTATTAAGGAGAACTTGAGGCATATTCTTTCTATTTTCTTTTTTTTTTTTATGAAAATTCGCTGATTTCATCTTGGAAACGACATGAAAGCAAGTTACACATCACCATCAACTTCACCCCAGGTTGTAATTTGGCGGCGACAAAAAGAATGGAAGGCAAAAACTCTTGATCGTATCCACTGTTCAGTTTTTTGGATTCCTCAGTTCAGTTTCAGTGGGTGAGTCACAGTAGCTGGAGAGAGAGAGAGAGAGAGAGAGAGAGAGAGAGATAGAGAGAGAGAGTTTATATTTTACTTTGTATTTCTGAGAGATGAGAGAGAGAGAGAGAGAGAGAGAGAGAGAGAGAGAGAGAGAGAGAGAGAGAGAGAGAGAGAGATATTTTACTTTGTATTTCTACATGCAAGGATGAAAGTTATAAAACTTACACAACAGCAATGAGAGAGAGAGAGAGAGAGAGAGAGAGAGAGAGAGAGAGAGAGAGAGAGAGAGAGTTTCTATACTTTACTTAGTATTTCTACATGCAAGGATGAAAGTTACAAAACTTACACAACAGCAATGATAATGAGAGAGAGAGAGAGAGAGAGAGAGAGAGAGAGAGAGAGAGAGAGAGAATCTTTACACGAGTTAAAAACACTAATGACATAGGGAGATAAGTCGGCCACGGGTAGTGCTTGTGACCTCGGGTAAGATTGCAGCGCTCCGCAGAAGACACTAATTATGCAAAAGGAATAGAGTAGGGGGGTGGGAGGGTGGGAGTTGGGGAGGGAGGAGAGGGTTGGACAGGATGAGTCATGGGTACTACGTAACATATATAGTTCACTTCGTTCCCAATTAGCCGCACTTACATCCCATGAAAGCGACGCGAGCGAGGCAAGACAAGGCACAAGGACCGAGCTTCGTCTCGTTAAGGTCCGAGAAGTCACTTGATAAGCGAATCTCCGATGACGCCTCAGCGGTTTCCTTCTTTCCACAGCAAATGAACGATGACAGCCGCGCCGCATCGCAGCTACGTGGCCTTCGAGAAGGCATAAAATGGCATCGTGAGGTCCAGCACCACAATCTGGTTCTTTGTTAATCACCTTTCCTTTCTGATTTCAACCATTCTTCTGACTTTGAATAGCGAGTAGGTCTACCAGCAATACGTACTCTCTTTTATTCTAGTCGAGGTAAGAAAATGCGTACAAAAACTTTGGAATCAACATTTACTTTCCATTGGAAAATAGAAAAAATCAGTTTTAAAAGTCACTGTAACAATTAATTTATAATATATATATATATATATATATATATATATATATATATATATATATATATATATATATATATATATATATATATATATATATATATATACACACACACATTTCGCACGTGATTCGTTTATCATATTATATCACCACAGGTGAGGAAAAAATATGACTGGTTGTAGGTTCTGACCGGTTTCGACTTTATTTCTCAACCATTGACTAAAAAAAAGTCGAAACTGGTCAGGACCTACAACCAGTGTCCTATTTTTTCACCCATGGTGGTGTGATATATGTATATGTATGTCTGTATGTATATTACACATTTATATCATTTATATATATATATATATATATATATATATATATATATATATATATATATATATATCTCTCGCATTCGGTTGCGCTGCAAGCACACACCGTCTGCCAACACATGAGGAATCTTCTAAACACCATCAATCGTCCGGAGCGCAAACAGCGGTGACGGTGGCCTGTGATCCGACCAATTTGAGGTGAGGAGAAATAGGAGATAGTGACTGGTCTTTTTCCGAGCCTTGCGGTTCACATGACCCCACGAACATCTGATGATGTTTCGCCGATGAAAACACTCTTCTGTTTGAGCTCTCCGAAATAATGTTATTGACGAAAGTCTGGTCTGACGACCGGGTACAGGAACCGTTCAGTACTACAACAATTATTATTACTATTCAGTAGATGAAACCTATTCACGTTGAACAAGCCCACAAGGGCCACTGACTTGAAATTCAAGGCTCCAAAGAATGTTGGTTTCAACCTCCCACCGCAGAACTCCACACTCCAGCAGTAACTGATCACGACACAGAGCCAGTGATTTTTCATAGCCCTTGGGGAGACGCGAATCCGCGACATCTGAGTGGCAATCCACGACAATAACCACTATACCAGCGGACCAGCTAGACTGGATTAAAGGTAGGAGTGTAATAAATGCTAAAAACAACGTCCACTATACCAGCGGACAAGCTAGACTGGATTAAAGGTAGGAGTGTAATAAATACTAAAAACAATGTCATAATAGATTAATCCGTTCAAGATAAAAAAAATACCATCTATTAAAAGATTACATGACATCATCATCAGTCAACACCTCTTTTTATGGAATCTGAAATGATATTTCCTTCTGGTGCTTCACATTTATTGCAAAGCTGAAAAATGTCAAAACGGACAGTTTAAGACTTTCATATAAGTTTTAAATTTCAATTAATGATTGAAAATCACATAAAAACTAACCCCAGGAAAAGACAAATGCAACTACTACCACACGACCCTTCTTCTCATCGCACCATATCAGTCTACACACACACATATCTATATATATATATATATGTATGTATGTATGTATGCATATACACATACATATATCTATATATATAATATATGTATGTATGTACACACACATATATACATACAGTATATGCATAAAGCCGCATGTTGTGTGACGCTATAATTCCAGTCTCGTCAATCTGGGACGACGAGTCAGGCAACAGGCACGAAACTGGCACAAATTCGGCGAGAGGAAACAGCGCGATAGGATAGCGTCACTCCTTATCAGCCGGGCGTCAACATACTCCCAACGAGAGAGAGAGAGAGAGAGAGAGAGAGAGAGAGAGAGAGAGAGAGAGAGAGAGAGAGAGAATGTCTTGGATAAGACGGTATGTTACTCAGAACATCAAACTTCGTACCTAATCCACCTCTGACATTTAAATTCCTAATTCAACGCGACCAACGAAGAAAGGAAATTCTTTATAACTACTCAAGTGATTCGGTAAAATATATTAAGTCCCTTTTAACACACAATATATATATATTATATATATATATATATATATATATATATATATATATATATATATATATATATATATATATATATATATATATATATATATATATATATATATATATATATATATATATTATATATTTATAATTGTAACAGCCTCAATGCCCTCTTAACTTCTCAATTCATCGCACTTTTTGGACACGCTTGTCACTACAAAGCCTTAAGATCCAAGTGCAAGAAATTGAAGTGGTTGTGATGTCCGGTTCGTGTAGTGACAAGCGTATCCAAGAAAAGCACAAGGAATTCGAGAAGTTAAGAGGGCATTGAGGCTATTACAATTACGTTTGCATTTGATAAAAAGTGACCAGCAGATTCTATACACACACACACATATATATAAAGTGACCAGCATTCTATATACACACACATATATATATGTATGTATGTATGTATGTATATATGTATATGTGTGTGTGTGTGTAAACTGCCAATCACTCTCTACGTTTCCAATGACAATCTGTAACCATATTTTCTGGAAGACGAACAGGTTGAGAGTGTCATGGAGCATCCAACGTAACGGGATATCAAATGTATATCCAACAACTCAGAATGTGATATGTTGACGAGTAGCATGTCAGGATACAGCTCTAAGGTTACGGAAACATGAAACAAGGGTACCGGTATTCATCTTATGTAACCTCGAAAATTCCTCGTCACACTGGGTGAGAAAAGACTAAAGCAACTATCACACCAGCAGCAAATGATCCATATATATTTCCTGAAACAGCTGTCTATTCATTATACAACTCTATTCAAAGTGAACTGAATTAAAAGTCGTCCACTGCATTTCTTTTTGGGAGACACCCACTATCAACACTGCCCTAAAATGGAATACTGCAGTATCTGCAAAAATGCAAAACTGAGAAAACTGCTAGATGCTCCCTTGCCTTACTGCTGATTTTGCAGATGCTGCAAATGGGACCCCCTAAATACTCGTGGAAAGCATAGAAGAATCATTCTGAAACTGCAGTAACTTGTGTATTAGTGTTCCACGAGCCCAATAGGTGGCATACCTTAATTTCGAAAATTTTGCAGATACTGCAGTTTTCCAAGTAACACGAGTTGTTTAAGGAGGAAGAGCTCACGTCGACAGAAGGTCAGCTTAACCTATCAATAACAACATAATATTTCGTATGACGGCAAGTGAAAACAACGACAAAAATTCTCATAGCTTCTTCAGATTAACACTGCAGTAGATACAACTTCACCAACATCATCAAAATGATTAGACATTTCAAGTAAAATTCGGTTTTAAAGGCTCTCGCCTCATTCCGATTTCAGACTGATAAAATTCACTATCTATTATCACTGATAGGGAAGACCATTATCCCATTCAAAACTGACATAACAATATTGTAGTTACGCAAAAATAATTTCCTGAGTTTATATATATATATATATATATATATATATATATATATATATATATATATATATATATATATATATATATATTATATATATATATATATATATAACCAAAGTCTCCAAGGATAGGAAGGCTACTGACAGTCACAGAATATATAAATACTTAACCTTAAGCAGAAACGAGAGATCACCTGAACACTGGTTCCACCCATCGATGAGCTGAAGGTGTGGGAGGGGCTTACCTTGTCGAGGTCCACCCATCAGTGGATTCTTATTTTATTTGTAAGTTACTGAAACAAATGACGTCAGACCTGACTCCGGGATTCGTGGAGAGAGAGAGAGAGAGAGAAAATTTTCCCGTAATGCACAATGTTACTTACTTGTCCATTGAAAGCGTCATGGTCGATGTCCCTGAGATCCAAGAAGGACTTGGACAGCCTGTGGGAGACGAGAGTGACGTTGGAGATGGTGGCCCCATCGAAGAGTTGGCCCACTCCTAAGCGATCCTTTTTCTTCTTATAGGTGCCCCGCCGCAGGGTCAAATAACCCCGGATGGTAGAGGTCATGGCGGTGACCCGACCCGGTTGCTAACTTACGCAGGCCGCAGGGTCAAGAATCTTTCACACGGAAAAAGGGGTCGCCACCTCAGGGGTTGAACCTCACACCGGGGTTCGTCTTTCCACAAAACGTTTAAGTTGCTGAAAGCTACCAGGCAGCTATTTACATGCTAATCGCAGGAATACTGCGTCATCGTAAAGCTCAGTTTCACACACTTTAACTTGCTATCTATTGTAAACATATACCTCACGTGCCGGTGATTTCATATTCTTTTCAATAAACAATAAAACTGACCCACAACGTCCATTTTCGTTTTCAGTTGTACATGAAATTCCACTACAAGATTATCTCAATTTTTTCTTCTTCAGTCAATTCAATTTAACAAAGGCTTCCATAATATACTGACGAGTTCTGTACAACGAGGATCCGGCTCTAATAAACCCAAATCCCCTTTTCAGCGACTCCTCTAAATCATTTCCTTTCTCTTGGTCCCCGTGCGACGATCTTCCACACAAACTCATGATCACTCAACCCCGGTCCGGTCAGTCGACCCCAGATCTGACAACAGTCACAGAGGGCAGCATGGCGGGTCCGGGGTGGCTACTATCTTCTTATCGTTAAAATCAGATTTGAAAGATACATAGTGACGTCCTTCTGACAGATGTCGTACTCTCATGTAACTGTTCACATTTCTGTCTGGTGTTATCAGAGAAATTTTATGAACTGGAATATGAGTGAAAACACATATAGTAAAAAAACAAGCTAAAAAAACGCACATAAAAAAAAAAAGAATTCCTATTCTAGTTAAAAATTCTATACATTCTTCGAAGAATGGCGTGGAATTATTTTTCAGCACACTACTGAAAAGGCAAGCAACGCGTCAAGACCTAGAAAGCAACAAATAACAAATACTAGGGAGCAAGTGTGAATCAGAAATCGCAGGAGAGGTAACGATCATCTCACGACCTTAAATTAATAACTTATGTCTGCCCAGAAAAAGGTCAATGGATTCTAGATTTAGTGTAATTCACCCAAGTTTGGCCTCTCATGACTACGAACTAACAAAACGCGGCACTGATAAATAACCTACAAAACAAAAGGAATTAAAATTCATTCCTCTTCATAGCATCGTCAAGAAAAAATACAATCACTGACTCAATCAAAAGAATAAACGATAAAGCTAACATCAACTTTTCCACTCGTAAGACACCTAACCGGCCAACGTTTCAAGAACCACACCCCAAAAGCGAATCCTCTTCAACTTCCTCCTAATCAAAGATGTTCAGTTCTCATTAGCTCATTGGTAGAGAGTCAAGTGGCGTCGTTTCTTAGCGGCATAACATCAACTTCGAACGTACACACACCTACACACATGAAACTCCATGAGAAACCTTCCACAACTGCGTGTGACCACCTACTGTAATCTAAAGCAGTAACAAGAAGGACATGAGAGGGAAAAAGCGGGTACGGAGACGCTGGTCGCGTCACCATTAAAGTGGTTCGTTAGGATGGCTTCCTCACACCATAGTGACCGAATCTTGGTGGCCACTTCAGCCACTGGCCGCAAACAGGAAGAAAAATGGGCCTTGCTGAGTCCTTCTATAAGGAGGAAAATCCCTCATTACTATATTCACTGGGCTCCCAAGGCTTTCATTACTAAGTTCCTATCCATCACGTTCATAACATTTACACATTATAAAGTCTCAGGTCAGGAAGGCATCGCTGCATATAAATGAGAGAGAGAGAGAGAGAGAGAGAGAGAGAGAGAGAGAGAGAGAGAATTAAAATTGAAGTTTAGCTAATCACGAACATCTTCCGAACTCCCATTCCCCAACACGACTGAGTAATGAGGCTGCTTCCTGCAAAAAAGCTGACGAACTGCAACTTTCTAAAGGACAGAAGCAAAGTTGACTTCATGGCAGACAGAGAAACATGAAGCCAGAATTTCATCAGTTAACAGGTACTTAGCAAATTTAAGTCAAGTTTACACTGCTCTGCTAAATATACAAGACTAGCATAGCAGTTTTTATAATCAACAAGTAAAAAATGCGTCGGAGTTTCTTCGCAGCAATCGAGTTTTCTGTACAACGTATAATGCAGTATGGAACTTTCAGCCGCGGCCCATGAAACTCAGCCACATTCCGATGGTGGACTGTGTTGCTTGTACCTATCTCTGGTACCTTTAACAAAATAAAAACTACTGAGGCTAGAGGGCTGCAATTTGGTATGCTTGATGATTGGAGGGTGGATGATCAACATACCAATTTGCAGCCCTCTAGCCTCAGTAGTTTTTAAGATCTGTGAGCGGACAGAAAAAGTGCAGACGGACAAAGTCGTTACAATAGTTTTCTTTTACAGAAAACTAAAAACTACATACTATAGTCAAACTTATAAAGGACCATTTTTCAAGTACTGTGAGGCTGAGTTTTGACAGTTCTACAATAAACTAAGAATAAAAAGGACTATAAGCAAGGTGCATATTACTCTCTCTCTCTCTCTCTCTCTCTCTATATATATATATATATATATATATATATATATATATATATATATATATATATATATATATATATATATATTTATATATATATATATATATATATATATATATATATATATATATATATATATATATAAATATATATTTTGTGTGTGTATATATATATATATATATATATATATATATATATATATATATATATATATATATATATATAGATACACAAACACAAAATCCTACATACTACTCAGTAGCAAAACCAATGCTTAATAAAAGTAGGTTCTTCGTTATTTCATACTAATTTTGTATTCTATTCCAATCACTCATGGGTGCCACACACACAAACAAACAAACACACACACACTACGCCAGTGAGGAAAATTGTCCCGTAACTCATTCCACATCCCGCTGGCACGACAATCATAATTTTCCGGACGATGCAATGTAACGACAACACGACAACAAATATTCCTCCTCATGATGATTTCCATTCCGGCACTGTTCAATGACTGCTGGAATGAAAAAGAGTCATCGAAATCACGGAACCCCTCTTATACGCCCGTACCTTAACCGATAATTCTAGTCTTGAAAAGCACTTTCATAATGAATATTTTCACGCCTGGCATGCGACCGCTTTCGAAAACAAACAAGCACGCAACAGAAATCTCGAGACCGAGCCACTTAACCTTCTGAGCACAAGTCAATGGGCCTCATACGAAGGCAAAGGTGTGCATTTTTACTTGACTCCCCAGACACTTCGGACTTTTTCATCCGCTGGCAA
Organism: Macrobrachium rosenbergii; assembly: GCF_040412425.1. NCBI lineage: Eukaryota > Metazoa > Arthropoda > Malacostraca > Decapoda > Palaemonidae > Macrobrachium > Macrobrachium rosenbergii. The sequence continues at coordinate 8,417,755 of NC_089772.1, read as the reverse complement.
CATCTTTGATATCTGCTTATCACTATCCAGTTGCGCAGACTTCCTTCTGATTCCTCAACGTGATATCTACATCAACTCGTTTCAGAAAGTGACTGAATTTCGACAGTGACTTCTAATAAGGAAGTTGGTTATCGTGAGAAGTTTGAGACCGAGGTTTGTTTAACTTTGCGCACCCCTCTGCATTTCAAATTCACAGTTCAATAATAATAATAATATTAATAATAATAATATTAATATGGAAGACGGTGAATTGTACACACGTACACGTAACATATTTTCTGGCTTCCTGCTTTCCTGGATTAGCATCATCGCAAGTTGCCTGCTTGAAATTCGGGAGTAAAATCAAATGGTGCTTAACTCTATTTTTTTTTTTTCCGAGCTGCACCATTAACAAGACGGCGCTGGTACGCTCTGCGGTTATTTCAATGCGCCGCAACTACAGTACACAGGAACCTATAATCACACTTTCTCGTTATATCGATTAGTGTTACTAATATTAATAGCTGGGTTATCAGCTTCCGTTAGACGTTAAATCAGAAACTACAACAAACACCTCTATTACTTAACATCAAAGATAGACAGTGCAAGTCAAAGATGTTTCGCCAAATTTCAGCTACACACCTTCATTAAACACAATTCCTATGAATATTTTCACCCCAGGGAGATGAGAGTCACCTCAAAAAAACAGCCACACTTTAAGTTTCCAACAGGTCATACATTCAGTCTTACGCGGTGTGTCAAAGGCCTTCGTGATAACATTATCATCTTACCCTTACAATTTTTCAACTTCATTTCGCTTCACGACTGAACTAAAATAACGGGCCTCTGGGCTGTCCATCTGACCTTCGCAAACTCAGTGATATTTAAAGCCGTGGCTACTAACAATGAATATTAAGACGATATAAAATTGGAGAATCATTTCACGCACACACACACCCCACCAGGTGCGTCTATTATGCTTATCCAACTTCCCTCATAATCACTCATTCACCCAGAGTTCCTACCAACCTTCGTCTAATTCTCTCAGTAAATGTTCTGGACGACTGCCATTATACACTAGAAGGATTTTTCTATAAAACAATTAACTCTTGCTGATTAACTAAGCGTTAGGCTCGCATTAAGACACGTGGTCTTTAAACAATGTGGGACTGCTGTTTCTACGAGGTCAATATGGCGCTGTGGACAGCTTTCATAGACATTAATTTGAGGAGGCTCATTTCTGAAGTGTGATCTTGACATCCACATAAAATCCAGAGTCGGAAAAATGATACTGTCACTTCTCATTAGAGTCACATTAATCCACAGAAAGATAACTTTTAGTAAGTAGGATAGTTTTGATCTATTATAACAGCTGAACTCACGTAGTACTTAATAGCTTGAGGAGCAGATCTTGCACACTTGGAATCATGTAACATCACGCAAAAATCAGTGAATTATACTGACGTCACTTTCTGCAACGAACAAGGGATTCTATTGGCCGCAACAAAGACGAACAATCTTGCCCCGAATTTATGGTCTCCGAGAGAAATAAAATCTCCAACGAAACAAGATACATGAAACAAATAGATTCATCACAATTAGATTAGACGGCCTTGAGCCATTATAGATAATTTATGTAAGCAGCACGTGGCAAGAAGGAGAATATCACTGACAAACTCAAACCACCGACATCTAGATTCAGAATCTGAAGAAAGAAATATGGCAGGTGACATTATCATGAACAAGCACAAAGAGCTTTCCGGTAATGAAGTGGTAAAATTAGTAACAAAGAAAAAAGGTAACCTTTATCAAACGCCAAAAATAAAGGGTAAACGCCTTGGGCTGAGATCACTATCGCAAATAACTCACCGAGTCCAAACACTGATAACATATGCCGTTATATAAATGAATGCATAACTTACCGAGCACAAAACAAACGGCGTATGTCAAAAGCAATTACATGTAATACCTTATATTACTCTAGATATTTAAATATTAAGTTTCGCCTAGCTCGCTTCGTCACAGAAGCTAAGCAAACTAGAACCTCAAATATAAGGTAAGTTGTATTTAAAAAGTACTGAAATTCCATTATGCTAAAAGTATTCTTAAGTTTCCCGGAAGAAATCTACCTAGCTTTCGACTGGTCAGCTTGCTTCCTCAAAAATGAAATAAGCACAATAATCAGCATATCGTAATTATCTTTATGGACAAGTGTTCTATCTCACTTACCCCCAAAAAAAGAGACAATAACTACTTGCATACACACACACATATAAGTGTGTGTGTGTGTGTGTGTGTGTGTACGTGGTGATATGAAGGAGCCTGAATGTGTTTTATTACAAACTGACGACAGCTACGCTGATAAAGCGTTTCCTTTTCCTTTTAGTCAACTATTCTTATCATTTAGAGATATTAGCTTTCAGAGGAGCGATACTTTTTGCACACACACACACACACACACGTCATTTCCATCAACAGTCACTTCTCCCGATAAACGGTGGCTTTAGGAAATAGCACGACAATCAGCGTCACATCCAACCTGTCAAAAGCACAGACACAATCATTTTATCCACACATATATAGCGAAACGGAGCGAACGCTGAAGTCTGCCCTTAAAATGCAACCCCCTCTCCCTCCCAACACACTGCCCCACTCAGCGGGACACACCTGTCTTCGCATTTTTTACACCTGTCGTAGCATACCAATGCAGGAGATACTTGACTCATTGGTAATCTTAAAACTAGACCGCAAGCCTTTTCCAGGTGGAAATAACATTCGTCCAGAACTTATAAGGTCAGATGCGAGAAACGCCAAATGCATATGCACGCAGACGGGTCCTTTTGCAATCTGCGGCTTGCAAGAGATACGAGCGTGGAGCGAATCCTGCTTTCATAACAAGTCCCTCCCTCTCTCTTCCCCTCTCTCTCTCTCTCTCTGCTTTGGAATCTCACCTTTTTCAGTTCGCTTCTTCTTCTTCTGTTTGCTCTGCCATGTCTCTTTTACTCAAAACCGTTTTCTGTTCTCCTAGGTTAATGTTATCTCTTTCCTGATGGAAGGCTACGTCACCCCAACCCCCCCTCTCTCTCTCAGGTCAGAACATTCTAACATTATAGACACACGTAAAGAGCTTATAGGATTACCTCTTTCATACAAAGGAGAGGAATGTGTTTCGGCTGTGCTTTCAAGAGAGAGTTGGTGAGGATCCAAGTTGCATACCGGCGCTTGTATATCGTCAATATCCTAACAGTCCCTTCAGAAATCTGCAAAATTCTCTCTCTCTCTCTCTCTCTCTCTCTCTCTCTAGAAGTAAATCCCAATCGAGCATGCGTAAGAGGATTACTCACTCTCCCGTACGAACGACAAAGTCCCCAAGCAGAAAATGACAGAACTAATTTGGCGTGATGGAGAATAACAAGACGACCAAGAAAAATATAACAATATGAGTATTAAAGTAGTAGTATGAACAACAACACAGCACAATGACGATAACAGTTCTGTACTTCTATATTCAATTCCCTCAGGCATACCAGAATATCCTTCACTATGCCCGAATATGCTTTGTATTTGTGATTAACTTTTGGCAGAGGTGAAAAAAGTTTTTACAATCTGCGTTTATTATAAAAGTCTTTCCATAAACTTTCGCTGTGCTTGAAAACCTACTTATTTTATAAGATGCAATTCCACGTGATTTCTTTATCTTGCTGCAAAACTTATAAGGAATTCAGTTTAAATGGAATCTCATTCATAGTATTTATATAAATAAATGCCGCGTATTTATTCGTATAAATGCAGAGTTTCCTGCAACTTTCACACACGTCTGGAGGTGAAGCTCCCTTCGCCAGAATTTGAGGGAATCCTCTTGAACCTTCTAAGCAATTTCGTGATTTCTGACAGGCAGGTAATTGCAATTACCTTGTCAATAACCGTGAGCCAAAAGGTCATAGGTAACAATGCTGAAAAGTGTAGCTCTCGGTCATGACGCCTGAAGCAAAATACAGGTATTGTGATAAAGCTTTCTATACCGTTAGTACAAGACCCATTGAGATTCCACACATCATTTCCCGACGCCACGAAAACGTCCATGAAATCTACCACACAAATAAGATTTTATTCAGAATAAACGCAAACATCGATCGCTCCTTCAGGGCACCCGTGACAACGAGACAATTGTCATATAATTTTTAAAAATAATGAATGGAGACAAAATTCACAAAGGATGTACCAATTACAAATTTCTTTGGCTGTTACAGAACTTCTCTCTGGAAGTTTGGGATTATTATTAATTCGTCTCAACTTTTGTGATATTTTCTGCCTTCCGCTATTTCTGTTTACTGGAATCTTTCTTAAGGCATCTGTGTGGGTGTGAATATGTACAAACGTATAAGTGCGCGTGTATATGCCTGTATACGAGTATTGTTTACGGATTTGCAGCATACACCTACACATCACACCCTGATAAACTTGTTTTTTATCACTAAACACTCGAGTCTTGAAGGTCTGAATTTCATAGTGGTTTTCACATGTGCACTCCTCGAATTTTCAGTAAATGGGCCTTTCCCTTCTCTGAACCTTCAAGCAAAAACAATCGAATACTCAGGAGGATCGGAAACTCCCGTTACGACCACTTTCAACACTCGAACTTTAGCTCCGAAAAAGATCTTATTTAAACACGTGGTAGTTCACGGTGGATTCCCCAAAAAGCTTTCGGGAGAGGTAATCACAACAGACTCCTTCAAAGCTGTCACCACACACACAGCCAACGCCAGGCTGACACACGGTACACCACATTGGAAGGCACAACGGAGGCTTCAATACCACAGTAAATCCTCCATCAGAAACACAGCAGCAGCAGCTGCACTACGCAAGATAAACTGACAGCACACACATTACTAGACTCACACTCAGTCACTGCTACACACACGGGGTAAACGTACATACCAACACACGCACAAACACCAACACACAAACGACTCACCCAGCGGATGGAAGTTACCAGCGCGTGGTTTTAAGCCGCAACAAAACTTCAAATAACTTCTGCAAAAACCTACATTAACATTTAATTTCGCATCATTTACGTTTGAGAAATAAATAAGGACTACGATCATCAGACGGACATCAGAAACCAGCCCTTTTCTATCGTAATTAAAGGAAGCAAAATTTCACACTTGTTACCAATGGTGCCCAGGGTATAGTGAGAAGAGGAGCTAGAATGCCTAGGGGGTTGAGAAGAAATTGAGGGGGTTGCGGGGGAAGGGGGAGGGTCTAATACGAGGGACGAAAGCGAGGGGAGGAGAAGAACTGGACCAAAAAAACCAGAAAATATATACTGAGGATCTCGTGGGAAACAAAACATGAATGAAAGGACTTTCAACGATGATCTCATGAGAGAGAATACTCCCGCCGTCCTCTTTCATTGAAAATTCCTCGTGCTAATGAACAAAGAAGACACCCAAACTGAAAACGAGGTCCCTAACCAAGATTACGGATCCTATCAGCATGATGATGCCCTCCGCTATCTATACAAAGTCCACTCTGAATGACAACCAGGGCACCGGGCTTCGTGCTCCAACGTATATAATTTTAGTAAGGAGGCCTCGCGAAGATGTCAGACGAGGAGGACTGCCGGCAGACGCCTGCCATTCCCGCCAATTCTATCCCGCTAATTGTGACTTCCATCGGGAATCTGCACGAATAGGACAGGAAAGGAAATCTGCAAGAACGATGTTTACCGACGCCTCACGTTCAAGGCTTCTAGCGCGCCACGGTACTTGGAAAAATACAAAGAGGAAAATCAGTACGAAAACACATAACACAAATTAAATAACTGACAAACAACACCATCATTCATGAATATAATCATCGCACACTTTTCCTTTGATTTTCCCCAAAACACATAAGTTCTACAGGAAAGAATGAGGGATCAGGGAAATATGAATGAATGGGAAACTTCATCTGTGACGCCTAGTCTCGACTTGCTTTTGAGTCAACTCAAACTAAAATCAGTAAACGACGGAAAGCCCTATCTACTAAACTGCTAAGTGACCCAAATCGGCAGGATAAAAACGGAATCAACAAGTAACCTCCATACACCTGAGGTACTGAAATAAGCATCACCTGAGGCATCCGAGACAGTTGGCGAATGGTCCCAAGTGGATGTGCAAACCATAGGAAATCATCTCCCAACGAAAAACACAATTACACTTTTAGATAAGCTTATGGACTACCACAAGCTTAAGATATCGCGTTAGGAAAATCCCCGAAAACTGGGAGGAAGACGAGAAGTTAGTTCACTGTGGCTATCAAAAAGCCTACGTACGAGTATCTGGTGAAAGTGATAGCAGAATCTCTCTCGATCTCGTATGCATTTCTAACAGTTATAATGACGATCTTTGTTACCTTTTGATGTGCTTATCACTGCAAGCCTGAATCCTGATACCGTAAGGGAAATAAATAAACAAGCCCTTTCCTTCCGTGGTGGTGATCGAATTGATGCACGGTGGTGCTTGTGTGTGTGTGTGTGTGTGTGTGTGTGTGTGTATATATATATATATATATATATATATATATATATATATATATATATATATATATATATAGAGAGAGAGAGAGAGAGAGAGAGAGAGAGAGAGAGAGAGAGAGAGAGAGAGAGAGAGAGAGAGAGAGGAGGTCAGGTCAGCAACTGATGCAAGAAACGAGACCGAGAAGGGGGAAGGGAGGTAGGTACAAAAAGGTGCACTTAAGAGGAGGGTTCTGACTGTGCTATTGATAGGAGGGATTTTTAAGCACGGGGGGAAAAGATTACTGACGGCGGTTGAAAAGAATATGCACAAGAGAGAAATACTTAAAAGGACAAAGGAAAATGAAGTGGATCATTTTACAGAATAAAAAGCTAGGAGACAATGAGCAGTGAACCAGAACCTCGGATGAAGAAACCCTGGCGGGGAAATGTAAGAATGCGCGCCCATCATCACATGAAGATGAATGGAGAGGCTCTCATTGATACAAACACTATAGATAAAAAAAGGAGGCACTTTCAAGGTAAACGCTAAAACAAAAGTTCCGTATAAATACAAACTGTACTGGTAATGATTGTTATGCTTCTTTACTTATACATCTACAAAACAACGTACTACACATTATACAGTGGTGTTTAAAAAAATCTCAAGTCTACGAGAATTCAAATTTAACGCTTCAAAAATGTTTCAAGCGAACAGAAAGAAGCATAGAAGAGACTGAATAGGGGTCACTGTATTTCTGCCACAAATGAAAACCCATAGAGGGGAATCTTTTGGAAAGCGTCAAGGGTTGCAGGGTAAGAATTCGTGCCGACTGGTGGAGTCGAAGGTGAAATTACCAAAGCCTTTTTAGTGAGAAGCAGCGATGACGAGGACATCCACCGGAAATCCTAGCCAGTACCACCACAGTGCTGTCCAAACCTCTTGCTGTTTCGTACATCCTGTGTCACTCTCACACACACACACACACACACACACACACACACGAAAGCTTATGCACGTTAAATGGGAATCCGTCTAGCCCTGTGGAATGAGAACAGTTTTTAAATGGAGAGTCTCTTGAAAGGTTTTAACCCGTCAAGGCTTTCCCGTGTTGATGGGCACATTTTGACGGGAGTCCTGTAAACTCACCGCTAATGTTTTTCTCTCTCTTTCTCTATCCACCCTGGCTGCGACCCACAGCATTCGATTAACAACTGTACACTATTCATTTCTTGGATTCACAGAGACATTAGATTTTAGAAAATGTGCCCATTCATCTTCCTTTTGGACAGAGAGAGAGAGAGAGAGAGAGAGAGAGAGAGAGAGAGAGAGAGAGAGAGAGAGAGAGAGAGAGAGAGAGAGAGAGACTTAACAAATAGCTTACGATATACAGTGAACCAATAAGCTGGTGCTGTTATTATTATTATTATTATTTCATTTAAAACATATTACCCGAGTTCAGCTGAGTAAGTCAAATTACCGTTACGTCGCTTAGCATACTTCCACAAAGTATAGTTCCAAAGTAATAAGAAGAAAAAATCTTTCGAACACCCAAATGCAGCGCCTACACGTGGTCTACTTCTCAAATTATCTTCATCCCCCTCCCCATTCCCTCTCAGGCCCCAAAAAGCCTGCAAGTCAATCCCGGGTGGCACAGGACACGATACAATTGCCCAGACACGTGTTGGTCCGAGAGAGAGAGAGAGAGAGAGAGAGAGAGAGAGAGAGAGAGAGAGAGAGAGAGAGAGAGAGAGAATTGGTCTGTTCCAAGAGTTTCTCTGAGTGGGGTAAGAACACTCTTATTACAGAAAAACTTTATTTTAAGCCAGCACTGATAAAGGGAAAACCACACTATCTAGGCTATCGAGCCCATGTCGCCAAAACCTACGTACGGGTATATCAGAAAAAGTTTTTTATACATCTAAATAATGCGAGTAACGCTCTTTAGATTGGACATTACCTACAAATGAGAATAACGAAGGATTACGTTCTTGAAACCGCAAATCTAGCTGGAAAAGCAAAAGCGGCAAACGCAGCCCCGTAGAGAACAGGAAACTGAGAAGTAAAGAGTAAACCGTGAAAGAGAAATAAAAAAAAAAAAAATAATAAAGTAAACTGAATAAGACAAAGAACTTATGCAGTGAAATTCAAGTTAGCCTGATCAACAAAATATATTTGCACCAAGTTTGAACTTTTGAAGTTCCAACGATTCGACTACACGAACAGCGAGGTCATTCAGCGAACTGGCCACAACAGGACTAAAACTTCTAGAAAACTGTGTGAAATGGAACCCCACAGAAGAAAAGAGAAGGTTTAGATTTAACTACATATCTAGTGCTACGCGGTGGATGGTGTACTCTGAGAAGATCTACCAATGTTAGACTAACATGGTCAGGGTTTTGAAATATGCATGCTCAGGGAGGTCGTTGGCCGGAGGAGCTTAAAAGTTCAGTACAGAGATCAAGGATCAGAAATTTAACAGGACTTAAGCTTAGATGTGAGTCAGTTGCCGAAGTCCACACCAGGTAATAATCTATAATAATGAAATCCGAGAGGATCTGATCTTGTTCGTTCTCCCCTGGGTGATAGTAGGAGAGACATGACACAACCACCCACCCCATGCAAACCTGTTTGTCCGCCCCAGGTGGGGGCAGGGTAGGTAGGGGAACGGGAGGGTAGGGAAGACATCCACTCTCCTCCCGCAAACCTGTTTGTCCAACCCGGGTGGAGGCGGCGTAGGTAGGGAATCAGGAGGGTAGGGGAGACAGCAGTGCTGGGTTCTAGCATCTAGCATGCGTAAATAATGAAGAACGAACAAGCTCGTATTCTAAATAATGACCGGCTTAAGGTCTTATAAATTTTAATGAATAAATTCTCATCTAGTAAAGAAACGTTGCTTAAAAATCTGACGAACAAGGCAGATTCCTCTATACAATTTGCTTAACCTAGTCCTCCGTAAACCACATTTACTTAATATAAAATAACGGTAAATTATTTCCTTTTACGGATCCACGATAATCGACATTTCGACAATCTGCACCCTTTACAAGCAAGTGGTGCAAAGAACTAAACAAAGACAAAAGAAACTTAGTAAAAAAAAAACAAACAATTCTGCATAGTAAAGATACTGGGCACAAACAAAACAAACACCATGGAACAACCAACAGCAACAAATAAATAAGCTACAACTCCCCTCCAGAGGAAACCCTTGAAAACAGAGCAAGCATCCTAAACCTCAGAAAGAGGTAGTAACAGGTAGCAGAACCACGACGAGAACGCTCTAAGGAATGAGGAGGAGGAGGAGGAGGAGGAGGAGGAGGAGGAGGAGGAGGAGGAGGAGGAGGAGGAGGAGGAGGAGCGAGAGCGTAGGACAGGTGAAGGTGATGTGGGATGCTGCCTGGCCCGAGATAATGATGCCCAAGTGAGATGGTATTTGAGGATACTGACCTCACACGCTGCACACCTTTACATATACGTTTCATAACAGGTGTTTCAGAATTGGTGCATGCCACTCTCAGTACGTATGCTGGATCTAATAGACACGCTTTGTATTTTGCGACTGGTTAACTTTGTATGTACAGTATGTGTTCCCAACCTTTACATACACAAACCTAAAACTTTTTCACGGATGCCTTACATGACACACATGAATACAGCGTAGCTCCTTCCAAGCAATACTAATTAAGGGCATCCATCAACACCAATGCCACTTGCTTCCAGAACTAATCTCTGGATTTCTACCCGAGAGAGTAACAAACGTTCACAAAGGAAAATTAGACTGTTTAATGCATTTCTGTCACAGCTGCCCTTCACAATTATACGGTCCTCGTCAAAACACAACGCAAGATCACCCAACCAACATCTTGGATGCATTCCTTCCATTAGAGGAAGAGGCGTAGAGGGCGAGCACCGCCAAGATGAAATGGGTGAGGGCACGGAAGAGGCGTCCTTGGAGGGCATGCAAGGCACCGACAGCCACACGAGCTGGTGGTTGTGGGAGGACCTGAGCAGCGGGTCTTCCGTCTACCGAGAAATTCTCATGATTCAGCCAAGACCTCCGGTGAGACGTCCTATCTTCAATGTCGTTTCCTCCCCTTCCCCTCAACAACCGGGTCAACCGCATTTCCTTCAGACTCGAAATTCCCTCTCTCTCTCTCTCTCTCTCTCTCTCTCTCTCTCTCTCTCTCTCTCTCTCTCTCTCTCACACATAAGGAACAGGTGAGCCACTTCCGCTCTTTTTTGAAATAATATCTTTAACGTCCACCCACCACCTGCTTCGTCTCTCAAAATTTCTTATGAATGAAACGACGGGTATTTTAGGCGCCGGCATCACCTGAATGGTGACTCCTTTCTTAGATGTTTAAGGGCAAAACTTTTTTCTTGGGCTTTCGCCTTCTTTGATTTTCACGTACAAATGGTAGAAGCAAACAAAACACTGCACAACTGCAGCTGGCTTCATACCAAATCACCCACGAACAAAGTTCTGTAATTAAAAAGCAAACAACATGAATATAAATGGAAAAAGTAAAAAAGCCCATATCGAATTGATCGAATTGTACGAGAGAGAGAGAGAGAGAGAGAGAGAGAGAGAGAGAGAGAGAGAGAGAGAGAGAGAGAGAGAGAGAGAGAAATTGCTGTCTCACCCATAAAGAAGGGGCAACATACAAGGAACATTACTCATTGAAGCCATCGCCGTTTCCTTTTTGACGTTTACTTCTGAATGAACGGAGCTTAAAATACTGAATGAACGGATGCTTCAAATTCTGAATGAACAGAGCCTTAAGTAGCATAAACAAATTCCAAAAGTAAATAAAGGAAACAAGACAGGATGCTTACTGTTATATCCAGTTTCAGGAATGCAGTACAATTTATTCTTATGAATCCTCAACAATAAACACCCCTTTAAAAATAAGTGCAAAATGCTGTAAAAATAAGTGAGCAGCAAATTTAACCGTTACGGATATAATTACATATTTTTCATTAAGATCTCAGTGCCTTCCAGAGAGAAAATACGACAAAAACTACGTGGAACAAAGTGTACGGTGGAAAACTATCCTGAAAAATATATGCAATACAAAGAATAAAAAATATCGACATGCCATGCCCTGCAAAAATCCTCCGTGCGGAAATGAAATGACGAACTACGCCACATTTTCCGAAGGGCGGGACAAACCACGGGGAACCGGAAGATGATCGAATGGAGGAAATTTCGGAAACAATGCAAGGCTCTTCAAGTCTCCCGGCTGACAAGGTCTCTTGTCGAGGTTGGAAAAATCTTCAACTCTAATGCTTTATCTTATTAACGTCGACCAGTTACCTAGAAAGTAAGTATGCCTTAGTTTAACCAGACCACTGAGGAGCTGATGAACAGCTCTCCTATAGGGCTGGCCCGAAGGATTAGACTTATTTTACGTGGATAAGAACCAACTGGTTACCTAGCAACGGGACCTACGGCTTATTTTGGAATTCGAACCACATAAGAGCGAGGAATGAATTTCTATCACCAGAAATAAATTCCTCTTATTCTTCATTGGCCGCTCGGAGATTCGAACTCGCGGCCAGCAGTGTCCTAGCTGAGAACGGAACCCAATCTTCCAACGAGGAACTAAGAGAGAGAGAGAGAGAGAGAGAGAGAGTTCACCTTTTCACTGATTATTCACTGAAAAAGGTGAAGGGGAAAAAAAACATCTAAAAGACTGATAGATACAACGCAAGAAAGGAGCCTTACCCCAAAATTCCGGAAATCAAATACCGATATCGTATTGACGTCAGAACTTCCGCCGGCCTTATCTCCGTGCTCTTCGTAATTGTCCTCAGCAAGGAAGACTGAAGACTTTGTAATGTTGCTCGTGAGAGCGCGCAACAAACTGCGTAAAACTGCCTCTAAAAAGACATACTCGACTCAATAAAAATGACAGATATAAATGAAGTAGCGGATTTTACTAGAATTAAAGCTAAAAAAAAAAACCACGTCCCAAATAACAAAAATCCAGCAGAATATGAAAACTTCAAAGGAAAAGGAAAATGATTCCCCTTAACGAAGTCTACTGCCATCACCCAACTTTTTAAATAATTTGACAATGCATCCCGGATTCAGCGAGGTAATCATTCGAGCTGACGATCCTTTGATTTAACATGAAGTAGGTCAATCGTAACAAAAACATCAGTACACAGACAAGGACCGCAATGAAAATATGTAATACCAAAAGCAACTTTTGTCTTTCCTAGAGTGTAGAACTGACCATCCTAATCCTTGTCACTTACGCAACACATGATCAAGAGCTAATTCAATATCTCTTGAGGAGGAACATTTCCAATCCTGGGTCAAAGTGTCCCAATACATTCTTCACTTGCGCTAAATCTTACTCTTGCTTCAATATTGAAGAGGCAAGGACAATACCAGCAACCCAGGAAAATGCATTTGATAAGAACTGAATCAAGGTGAACCACTTCTTCCTGGATCTGCACCAATTCAAAAGACATTCAAAAGTAAATGTAAATGCCAGCTATTCGATATATGCCACAGGGGCTATCCTGGAAGCAAATTACTTACACCTAAGAAGAGATATTTTTCATAATGTTAACTACCAAGATTTATAATTTAATGCTATAACAAATACATAAACACGCACACAATTTAAAATCCACTACATATGCATTAGTAGTTTTGACTTGGACCATCGACGGAAGGTATCTTGTTCGTCAATATTTTACGTTTTGTTTTTTTTTAACCGCGATCTTTCAAATTCACAATTGATTCCTGATCCTCTTTCCCTGCCGAGAGCGATCATATCTGCTGAACACCAGCACCAATTTGCAGTAAATGTGCTTCGCTGTCAAACTTATTTTCAGACACCGTTGGGCCGTGGAACAGTCTCCCTGAGGACGTCGTGCAATTGGAACTTCAAAAGTTCTAAAGAAAATGTAACAATTCTCCTTGTGCTTTAATAATTTTCTTACATTTTATATAATTATATATTTGAAGTTCCAACTGCCCGACATCCTCAGGGAGACTGTTCCACAGTCGAATAGTGTGAGGAATAAAGGACGTCTGACGCTGAGTAGTTTGACAGTGAGGCACATTTACCCACATTGGTGCTTCTGTTCACAAATCTGGTTGCTCTTGGCAAGAAAAGAGAACCACGGATCAACTGTGAATGCGACAGATCCCTGTTAAAATATAAGTATTGAAAAATTGACAAACAAGAGGCCTTCCATCGAGTCCACATCATAACTGCTACCATTAAGAAACAAAAACCAACCACCACGAACCACTCTGTCTAAAAGAGATCAGGGTCGACATTACAAGTTGCAAGTTAATCATAATACCCTACTAATAAAGCCCACTTAATTGGTTCAGATTTGATGGATTTAACCCCCACCCCCTCTCTCTCTCTCTCTCTCTCTCTCTCTCTCTCTCTCTCTCTCTCTCTCTTTTGTACGTGATTCATTTATCACACATTACTGAAAAATAAGAAACTAGGTCCTGACCGGTTTCTTTATTTCCAAGCCATTGACGAAGGGACTGATACAGAGTGTGAGAAGTCATATATATATATATATATATATATATATATATATATATATATATAAAATATATAAAGTAAAAATATCGTTCCTGGAAAAGATTAGGCCAATTACTGGAAAAACAATGAATGACGCGCAGTGTAAGGCAACAGGAAATGCTCCCACTCCTATACCCAAAGGCATATTTCTGCGATCATTGGAATCACTGTTAAAAAATAGCTTCGTGAACAAAAGTCGACAGCTGCAAAATCGAATATTTCTACTGACCATTTTTACATTTCATCTATAAAAGTATAACAAAAACATGAGAATCTTTTTACCCCTTCGACGATGTCAGGATACACAAACATTAAAAAAGTTAACCACACCAAAAACAAGTTACGAATGAATAACAACTATCAGCAAATAAAACAAATTCAAGCGGAAACGGACAAGGGATACCCATCATTTAAAAATAATGAACGAATCTAAATATTCCGATTTACCTGCCTGAAAGCTACTGCTTGCTATGCAAGTAACACATAACATGTCTGCAAAGAGGATGAATTTAACGCATCTTTCCTATCGCTGAGATGGCGGGATTTTCCCTTCCAGAATGTTTCCAGTCGGGGAAAAAATACTGGATGAGGTTAATACGTGTCTCCACTTCCCATTTCAAAATAGAGCACCTTTGACACAATTGTTTCAGTGTATGAAAAAAAATCGTGATCACTGAACCGCATTAAACTTCTATGACCAAGGTTGATTGAGAAGTATACAGCTACACTGAGTTTGCAATGTCAGACGGCAATGAGAATAATAATTCTAAGGTTAAAATATAATTAGTATTGAGATAAAAATTAAGAATATAGTGAACAGAGACTATAAAGTACGACCAGAATTAACCTTCAGTCTCCAGTATCAATTTAATCCTGAAGAGGATTTCGTAACATCCCACGGGCACTGTACAAAAGAAAAAATAAAAGATCCATGCGCCTCAAAATAAAACTAATGAAATTCAAGAATTATCACGGACACTACCAAGTAACAATAACAATATAATAATACAATTATCTATACTACTCTGAAAACATGTACCATATATAGAGTAATCACTGAAAATCCAAGTGGGAAAACTATTAACATTGAAAATTTCAACGGAGCCATTACCTCATGACAAGTTCCTATAAAGCTTTCAGTTCCGCTTGGCAGTCCGCTTGTCCCGAGTGTCTCAGCAAACACGAAAGCAACGCCGCAATTAGCACGCGAACTCTCGCCTCATCCTCATAAGCTTTCATGACTGAGGTAAACATAGATTAAAGAAAAACGACTACAAAGGTTATCTGGATTCTTGTGCGAGACACCGACACGTTCAAGGGCATCGTCTTTACAGCACATGATTTTCGTTGATAATTACCTCTCGTTTCCTATAAGCATCACCTGACCTTTATGTAAGACAAATGCATAGTGGACTTACCTTCCTCCCCTACTCACCCCCACCAAAATTCCAAGCATACCACTTGGAGCACAGCCCACCCTTCAAACCGGTCATTTGACACCTACATGCAGCATGAAGTGTCCTCTCTCTCTCTCTCTCTCTCTCTCTCTCTCTCTCTCTCTGCTAAGGTGTTTTCCTCTCTCTCTCTTTCTGCTTCTCAGCCACTCTCCCCTCTAGTTCGTTCTTCCCTCCTCCTCCTCCTCCTCTTCCCTTCTTAGAACTAAAACTCCTCAACCTAAAACCCTCGGTTCGAATTACTCCCTCTTTCCTTTTCCCATCAAAGGATTTCCATGGACTGAAGGAAGAGTAGGAGTTTACCTCCTTCGACAGAAGGATGCTCGGGTGCGGGGGTGGTGGAAGGTAGGGGAGGAGGAGGAGGAGGAGGAGGAGGAGGATTACAACCCAATCTGGAGCGTAAATAATATTTCTATGTCAAGGACCGAAGAAGATTTTTCCGCTGTTGACCACATGTTCAAGATTTTTCCGGTGTGTAAGTGAATTTTCCTCCTGCATGCATATATATATATATATATATATATATATATATATAAATAAAAAATGGGAAAGTCACACGATTAGTCGAATAAGAAATAAGACCATCTGTTAAATACCCAGATGGATAACACTTTAATTTATATATACAAAGTAATATTTAGTAATTGACAGTTGTCCAACAGAATCACTGCTCTCTCTCTCTCTCTCTCTCTCTCTCTCTCTCTCTCTCTCTCTCTACGCAATCATAATTATAGTATAAATAATACGTCTTCAACTGATTTTCCATTTTTTCATATGCAGACATTGTTTTCTTTAGCGATTAAATCGTCTACAGAAATAAAAGTTACCAATAAAACGTAATAAATTCACCTAAAAGTTTTGGCCCTGCGTTTTCTCACTGCTTTACGGGGAAAATCTTCATCTAAATATTTCACGTTGAAACAATGGGAAAAATTTCGCTATTACATATTTTAATAGCAGCAAAAAAAAAAAAAGTTAAGTATACCTTAGTTTTACCAGACCACTGAGCTGATTAACAGCTCTCCTAGGGCTGGCCCGAAGGATTACACTTATTTTACGTGGCTAAGAACCAATTGGTTACCTAGCAACGGGACCTACAGCTTACTGTGGAATCCGAACCATATTATAGCGAGAAATGAATTTCTATCACCAGAAATAAATTCCTCAAATTCTTCATTAGCCGGCCGGAGACTCGTAATCGGGCGTAGCGAGTGCTAGCCGACAACTCTACCGACTCTCCCAACGGGGAACTTTTAATAGCAGCAAAATGAGAGAGAGAGAGAGAGAGAGAGAGAGAGAGAGAGAGAGAGAGAGAGAGTACAGTTGCCAATGCAGGTGCGAATCGAGCAAGGACCTCCAAGTATTGACAGATGAGAGGTGTAGGATTCGCGACCTGTAATCCATACTTCCAGTCTCCTCTATCTCTCTCTTTTCTCTTCTCTGACCCTCTACCGGATGTGAAAAGACAACACATTTAGAGAAGAGCCAAGGAAGGACCTTGTGAAAGGCTCTTACCCATCCCTCGTCGCCAGACAGAAAGAATATCAATGTTTCATCCCCCGAGTGGCCTTTGTTTCTATTTATTTCTGGAGAAGAGCTCGTGCGACACAAAGGGTGAGACTTCACTGAAGAATTACCAACGGTTCTTTATTATTAGCATTATCTCAATTGCTGCGCAAAATAATCGTGCATTCATCTCTTAACATGAAAAAACAACTACGTAGGAAAAAAGGATGGGGTGAAATGAAGAGGTTTGGTTAAATGAACAAATCACCGAAGTAATAAATATAAACGTACATACATACATATATATGTGTATGTGTGTGTGTGTGTCTATGAACACCAGATAAGCAGAACCAATCATAACTGAAAAAGAGACTTTAAAAATTTTTTTTTCACCGAAACTGCTAACTGCAACAGAAGAGTCTCGTGATTATTTCTATAAAATGAAGCGCTCGCAATATCTTACAAGACAGACAATGAAGATAAAAAAGACTTCAAAATTACAATTAGAGGTATTTGAATTATTAGAAGAGTTATCTATAGGAAACATACTCTTCAACTATTCACAGTCTAGGTACGACACAACATAAAAAAATCACAATTCAGTATTTATATATATCAAATTACGAGCATCAGTTATATGACAGTATGACTGAATTATTCAAATATAAATTCAATTGACCCGTTTCTCCCTAATACTAAGAAGCACCCTTCATCTATTGATCTTGTTACGAGATTCACTTGAGAGAGAGAGAGAGAGAGAGAGAGAGAGAGAGAGAGAGAGAGAGAGAGAGAGAGAGTTTGTTTTATTTCCCCGCCACGAAAAGTAATAATAATAATAATAATAATAATAATAATAATAATAATAATAATAATAATAATAATAAATGCACAGCCGACAAAATAAATCAGGATTCCTTGGTATTTGAAACTGGGTATTCCATTCACCGACTCTACACCGCAGAGAATTTCAGTAATCTAACTTTGTACAACGTTACTCAAGTTCGCTCTTATAAATTATCTTTGATTTTAGTCTTCACTAGATAAAATTTACGTCTTGATGTAAAAATAATAATAAGAATAATAATAATCCTGATACCAATTTCCTAAAGAACTATGAAATGAATAACTATAATTTATGGTTGACTGAATTCAGTGGCATACCTAATTGTACAAAAATGTAGTTTGGTATTAATGAAATTAATGCAACAATTCCTCGTACTTTTGCAACAATGTCTCAATGGGAAACAGACAGTATATACCTAAAACACGGCAATGCAATTGAGGAGGTTATATAGTCATTCTGCAGTGAGTAGAGGCAAGACAAAAACGCAAACAAGATACCGAAACATATAACTATTTATATCTGTCAGAGCTTCCCGTACTGATATGGGAATTCTACGTCAAAATATTATCGCAAGTGTCTTCTAAGATAACGATAACGGTACCCTCTTTCGCTGTACATTACTTGTACAAAGTCAGTACGTCTTCGTGTCGGACAATTAACATTTAGAGTGGCATAAAAATATGTACGCTGCTAAATAGTTTTTCTTGATACTATTTATAAATGCCTAGAGAATTTCCAATTATGATGAAATATCCTATATTAAATGTCACGCTGAAATCGTTTATAATTTTTTGGAACTGAAAGGAATTTTTATGAAAAGGATAAATTATGTAACTTCTGTACGTACTCTGAGCTCGTAAAGTTGCATAAAAATTTTGTGATAATGTATATTTTTTTTTTATTTTGATCATAAACGAAATACATGTATCCATGTATATAAATTATACAACTTTTCAGGTATACTTAATGATAATGCATTTTATTACCGAGTTTGTTGTATCATATGACTTACGCTAGTACCATTACAATTAGAAATGTACAAAATTATATAGTGCCTGACTAAACGAAGAATTTGAGTTCTGCAACGACGTAACTGCTTTGCAATCGATGCAATTTGACAGCCCAAAGACCGGACTGATGCCAAAATATATGCACATTTCTACAGATATCTAATACCAAGACAGTGTTCATGAATTCAGTTAACACTGAAATCTCAGCCAAAACCCTGGTCAAATTTCCAAGGCCTCGTCATCTGCGACACATTCAAACGAGGTGAGAGGAAATCCAAATGGGTAGGTTTTGGTTTCGCTAATCTAAGACAGCTTGACCTTAAAGGTCGTCGGGGCTTTCCGAGACTCCTCTCTGCCCTGCCAAGAATTCGTGATGAAAGTGAACTCGATTTCTTTCGTGTCCTCAACATAAAATGTCTTTCCTTCAACTTACTTTTTCACCAAATATTTATTTGCTCTCGTGTTAATAAAGGGAGACCTAACAGATTTTAAGATTCCAATGCTTATTCTTCTTTTTGTATAATATATATATATATATATATATATATATATATATATATATATATATATATATATATATATATATATATGTGTACAAATATACATACATACATACGTACATATATTCCTATACAACAGGACATCATTCAAGCTGGAAGGTATCTAGTGGAGATATTTATTAAAAAAAAGTTACAAGCTTTCTAGGACAAACAGTCCTCATTCTCAAGAATGAGGATTGTTTGTCGTAGAAAGCCTGTAACTTATTTGAATAAATATCTTCACTAGATACCATCCAGTTTGAATGAGGTCCTGTTAGTAATTGTACTAATGCACAGACCAATTGTGTATGTGATAAAGTTATATATATAAATATAAATATCGAATTCCAAAATATAAATACACCTCAAAAGCTTATAATTCTACAATATATTTTGCTTTCCGGGAGAGATTTCCCTTGAATACCACCAAGTTCAGACTAACATTAGAATATACAGTTACACATAAGCAGTAATGGAAAACAGAAACTATTGAAGACTGCAAAGACGTGTTACAACTGCACATACACCATATCAGTTTGAAATTGATTATGGCGAGCAAAATATTCAAACGCAAAGGTCTTCGAGATACCGAATACCAACAGACAACGAAAGGTCGGAGATATGAAATGGAATTTGAAGCCGCCGAGGCGATCAGTGACAAGATGCTCTCTTAATACAGATGAAACTACATAAAGTGTTCATCGAATTTAAAGGCCTGCAATTCTTGGAAGCTCTATTTCAAGACTACTGACTCTAGCATGGCGATGATCTTGACTGTTCGCCTGAATTTTGTGTGTGGCTCCGGTTAAAAGTAGCACAGCACTGTATCTTTGTAAGTTACTTTATATAGGTATCAACTTATACCTCACTTGTTGCCCGTGTGGTTAAAATGCGCGTCACTGTAGTCATGAGTTCTTGTCTTCCGTGGTTCGAGCCCACGAGACGACGAACTCATTTTCTACTAAAAAAATTCCCCTTCGGTAACGTATATGAAAATATATATTATTTCCGAGGTAGAGCGAACTGGATATTAAAGGACGTTTGTAGCTTAATGCTTGTATAAGAATCACGGTGATGTGATAAAATTCATTCATAATATATATATATATATATATATATATATATATATATATATATATATATATATATATATATATATATACGTGTATATATATGTATGTATGTATATATATATATATATATATATATATATATATATATATATATATATATATATATATATATATATATATATATTACGTCAACAACGAAGCTTACAGAGAGCGCTGAAAGATAAAAGCAACCACAGGACTTATAACCAACTTAAGTATATTCTGAAAGACAGAACTAGTCGAGTTCTATATCACGCGATGAAGAATCGTCTCGAGGGCGAAGGTCGAAGGTCAAACTAGCCGGTGCCATTTGTTTTCTTTCTAATATGACAAGGATTGGTTGAGGTCAAAGCTCGAACTGACCTTAGGCCCTTCCTCCCTTTCACCTCCGAAACATCTTGGGAGAAAAAGAAAGGAAAACGATACGATAATTTATGTTAGCTGACACTTAAGATAGGTTTGGGAATATCTTGGTTAAAGACTCCTATTGTCCGCAAGTGCCTAGCAATTAACGACAGTAAATATATTCAACTTTTGTTATCAATCTTTTCCGACCGGAAGGTTTACAGAACTGCTTGAAGCAGACAAATAAAGCAAAACTCGGTCAACGTACTCGAGGCTTTTCTCTATCTTTGATGGCCAAGTGCCTTTTCCACAGAATTTCGAAAGCATTGCCACCGGCTTCTGTGGCACAACCCTTCCAGGGATTACATAAATAAGTTTTAAAAATGACAAAAAGGCAAATAATCAATGTATGACTGGCTGGTTTGAATACACTGGAGTTACAACATCGACGAATCATTCCTAGAGCGCTACAGAATAATATATACTGACACAAGTAAAATATGAAATAATATCAATCACCAAACAAATAAATTATGGTAAATAGGAAGCATTTCTCTCTCTCTCCTCTCTCTCTCTCTCTCTCTCTCTCTCTCTCTCTCTCTCTCTCTCTCTCTCTCATTTCTGAGACATTGATTGGTGTCAACTGTCCAACGGCAAGAAGAGGGACAGATGAGAGCAATCCCCAAAATCCAGGGTGGTTCTGCTAACCTAATCATGGACTATGTACCAACGTGTTGACCGACTGTTGTGGATAGCAGCTGGTGTGGGGGGAGGGGGGAGGAAGAGGGATGGAAGAAAAGAGTAGAGAGGAACACTAGACGTGGGTGTTCGCTACCCCCTCACAATCTAGGGCATCAAAACTGGGAGGCCTCTGGGAGGTAACCTGTACCCATTAGGCCGAAACCACTCTTAAATTATTCTGTCTCTCTCTCCGGGCTGTGACCTGCCTCCCTAACACTCTCACGTCAAAACAAATTAGGGAAGATAACAATGACGTTCTAATTCACAGGCCAGATGTGATCTCTCGGGCACTTCTACCGAATTCAAGACAACCGAAGCTCTCCTTAAACCATCCACAGTTAGCAACAGATATAAGACTTCGACAGGTTTTTAGTAACAATGATCTCATATTCAGATTCAACACTACTTCCAAAACTGCGACATATTTTCAAGACTTTCAATTCGGTTATTATTCATAATTAAATACAGGAAAGGCCACAGAATGAAAAAACAATTCTATAGAAGAAAAATTTCAACTGTTTTATACAACGGGATACAATGATGAAACTATAAAATTAACTGAAAGCATACAGCGTTCAAGCATGACCGGGATTAAACACAGTTTATTGACAGAACACGCGACAACACAATCACGACTTCAGCCAATAATAAATAAATAAATTCAGGTGGCCATGACGCCTGTGCTAGAGAATTCAGAACGACTGCACACACGCCACACAAAATACCGACACGTCAAATTGGAGAACATTCAGAATAGTAAACACAGGGAAGTTACTGTTATGGAGTCGGATCTAAATGACACGCTGACATGTGGCAGAGTGTATCTGAAACTATACACCTCAGAGAGAGAGAGAGAGAGAGAGAGAGAGAGAGAGAGAGAGAGAGAGAGAGAGAGAGAGAGAGAGAGAGAGAGAGAGAGAGAGAAATCAAAGTGGTAAATTAGCATTTGGCGAATTGTAACCGTGTTTAATTTGATTTTTTTTTTTCGTTTTCACATAAACATAATCATTTACCACACTCTACTCATATTTACTAGGTTATTTTAGGCAATGAATAATCTAACGTTGCATGACATATCGACTCCACTACACTTTGACAAATGAGCATGATAGACGGAAGATCAATACTTTTGCTTTTTAACAAATATAACAATGTAACTTAGGAATAAAAATAGATTACATATGACGACTGCAACTACAACAACAAAATAACTATCATGTTAAAAACTCTCTCTCTTCTCTCTTTCTTCTTCTTCTTTCTCTTTCTTTCTCTCTCTCTCTCTCTCTCTATATATATATATATATATATATATATATATATATATATATATATATATATATATATATACATATACATATACATATACACACTCACAATTCTTAACCTCAGGGAAAAAACCGAACGATTCCTTTCGGGAACGGCTGCAAATCCCGACTGTTGCAGGTCGGGGAAAAAAACCTCAAAAATGCCAAGGGTCGGTAGTTGTACTTGCCCCAGGGGAACAACGCGCCACGCGGGCTCCAAAATCGTTATGATAATTTTCCCAAAGATAATTGTCCAGGTTCGAGGTAGAATGGAAAATCACCTTTACGGCAGGCGGACTGAAGGATGTTTCCCCTTACTCGCAACACCCACCTGCTTGTCCTAGATCCTACACAGTAAAAGGAGGCAGCCCATACTAGGACTCCCTTGGCTATCTGGTTCGATAAAAAACATTCTCTTTCTTTATCTCAGCAGAGGCAATTTTTCACATCCAAATACATTCACAAACACACACTTTATATATATGTGTAAATATGTAAAATATATATATATGAGTATATATATATATATATATATATATATATATATATATATATATATATATATATATATATATATATATATATATATATATATATATATATATATATATATATAGAGAGAGAGAGAGAGAGAGAGAGAGAGAGAGAGAGAGAGAGAGAGAGAGAGAGAGAGAGAGAGAGAGAGAGACTTGGGAAGGAAGCTTGTAATAACGTTCAGCACACAAAAATAAAATCCTTGCTTCTAGCTGCCCAAAAACCCGAATATAAAACTCTGTACAGCAGAGCATTTTGCGCCGCGAGTGAAATACTATTTCCGCAGAACCGAGAGAGAAAAGTGGGCTTAGCGTCACTCCGTCCGTTGCAGAATAAAAGAAGCACCACACCATGGAAAGTTCATCCCTGGAAAATGGATGAAATAAGAGGGATGGAAAATATGGATGGGAAAACTCGGATATTTGTCAGCAATAAATGACAACCGCACAGGAGTACACAGATAAATACGCAAAGGAACCACGTCTATGACTATGAAAATGTGGGAATTGCAATACAAAATCTGTTCTATTCAAAGAGGAATATATATCAGTATAGAAGCCAATCTGAAGCGCGTATACCAAACGAGTGGTTGAAAATACCGAGGTTTCACAACAGATAGGAAAGAGGAACAATTTCTAAAAAGCTTCATATAAATGCGATTCTCCACAAGCAGGTGTTTGCCTTTCATATTGACTATGTCAAATAACATGCCAATGACATGAATGAATAAAACTTCACGAAAACTACAAATCGTGTGATAATAACAGATCAATACCTATATCGAAGGGACACCGGGCACAATCGGATGTCTTCGTGAAACTGAAAGATGAACAAATAAATCGAGGCAATCTGGATCTTCAATAACACAAGAGAACAGTTGTGTGAAATCATCGTTACAGCAATTCAATACGAACGAACCAACTCGTACAATACCTGTTACACGACGCTACCTGGGAAAGACCAAATCAAGCCTCTGTAAATTCAAAAGATAATCAGAGGAAAAAATGATGACAGAAACTGGAATACCTAAGTCCTCTCTTCCGCTCTCTAATGAATAATTCCTGTGTGCTGCATCACGGTAACCCCCGCCCCACCAAAAACCCGCCCACGCCCTTGCCTCTCTCTCTCTCACTGTGCGTCTTCACGTATAGTTTTAATGTCATGCTTTATGCATTCAATATAAAAAAATTCGCAATTTTTTATGATCTTTATTCTAACGCACTGGGTATTCTCTCTCTCTCTCTCTCTCTCAGGAAAGTAACCCTCCTCCTCCTATTCTGTAGACGGGGGAAAGGGAAGGAGCGATATGGTTCGTCAAACCCATGCCCTTAGTACAATCCGGGACAAATTCCTAGCAGTTACCGAACTGAAACTGTCAGGTCTACTGATCAAGTGGATTACAGAAATGCAGTTGCCTCTTCGGCACGGCCTGTATGTCTAAAACTGCAATAAACTTCCAATTTAGTACTTAATCCAAAAGGGGGTCGAGTTTCCTAATCCTATGGTCAAAGGGGGGACTACGTGCAAAAAGAACCATTTTTTTAAAAATATAATGTCTATTCTACCATTATCATGGTTATCGTCACTATTATTTTGTCTTTACCATCAATCACTATTCATTTGTGCAAAAAGGTTATAATTAATTTCTTACTAGTACGTTTTATCTGTTTTCTCTCAACTACGATATTGTCATTATTCACTCTGTGTAGTAGCAGCTTTCTTAATACTTATCATGGCCTCTCTGGCTCATAAAAACGTTTAAATAATAACATAAACAACAATGAAATTTATCTAAAAGTAACCATGATGACATTTATTTCTTTTAAAAACATGAAATAAAAGAAAAAAAACCTACATGGCTGCATTCTAGCAAAGCACAATCACCGCGAGAATGAAAGAGAGGAAATCGTCTTTGGGTGTATAGGAACGAAGGCAGCCCTCATCTGACAAGCCACAAACATATCTTATCTGCCGGTCTCTACAAGGCCAACCGTAGACCGGGATTTACAACAACGAGATACATTTCATGTTATATGACACTGGGAAGAGCGCAAGACAGTACAGAAGACAGCAAGCTCTTCGTCATGTGCTAAGGCTAGAGAAAAGTACAAAATGCGCAGAAGTTTCTTCAGCGTAATCGAGTCTTCTGTACAACGTACAATCAAGGCCACCGAAAACAGATCTCTCTCTCAGCCATGGCTCGGTGGTGACCTGTCATTAGGCGTTGCCAGACGCACGATCATGGCTAAATTGAACCTTAAATAAATAAAAACTACAGAGGCTAGAGTGCTGCAATTTAGTATGTCTGATGGTTGGAGGGTGAATGATCAACATACCAATTTGCAGCCCACTAGCCTCAGTGGTTTTTCAGATCAGGGCGGACAGAAAAGGTGCGGACGGACAGACATATAGCAATCTCAGTAGTTGTTTTCTTTTACAGAAAACTAAAAGTGCTCTGTTCTAGATGAGACTTGGAAATATAATAACTGAAAAGGAATCAGTGGCAAGCATTAATTCGTGAAATGTGTGAATCAAAATATATACTGAAAATTTATTTACATATGGAATTTAATTTGTAAACTGAAAAAATTTATTGCATGTGGAATTGGATATTTTTAACAAACAGTAAAAACAACAACAAATAATAATAAATAATGAGAGAGAGAGAGAGAGAGAGAGAGAGAGAGAGAGAGAGAGAGAGAGAGAGAGAGAGAGAGAGAGAGAGAGAGTATTAACAAAAATACAAATTTTTTTAGAGGACAAAAATGATTAATTTAAATATCTGATAGTACCTACATACCTACATAACTGCTTTGATAAAACTTAGTATTAATTAGTCTGTGTCTAAGGTTATATGCATACATACACACCCACATATATAACATACATATATATAATGTATACATATGTATATGTGTATATATACACATGTATACATAATATATATGTATATATATATATAATCTATTTATTTATGCGCACTTAGAACCAGTCCCTCCATAAACAAGTGTGTTTCACTTTATCACAATAATTACAGGTCTTCCTAAGCAAGTTTTGCAATAGCCTGGCGTACATGAATCGTGACACGAGTGGCGTACCCAATTCGGAAGGATCACTCCTTTATTCTGCTTCGCCTTTGTTCTTCTGGCGGTGTGGTCAGCACTTGTATCGTCTTGGGTCCACCGTCTGCTTTTAGTACGTTCACCTGGAGTGTGCATTATGCGCAAGGTCTCTATAAAACTTTGAAAATGAATTTACAATGTGAGCACGAAGAGACATTTATGTAATTTTTGTCGGAAGCTTAACAGTCACCGTAATCAATTAGAGGGATCACAAAAATGATCGAAACAGTACTGCTGTGCGTGTGCACAAAACTCATTTTTGTGGATAAGAATGTCAGTGAATAACTGTGCCATGCAGCGGTGAAATGTATGGACTATCAGTAGCTTCATTATTCAGAAACAACTAATTCTGAGAAAGAACAAAATCCTGTAAAATTCTGCGCGAATCTCCAAGAATGCTGAAAAATTTCCAAAAGACATACCAAATTCACTTAGATGAAATGTATATATCTCTGAGATACGATGTAGCCACAGCCCTGTAAGATCTATCAACGATCAAGGTCTGACAGAGAGAGAGAGAGAGAGAGAGAGAGAGAGAGAGAGAGAGAGAGAGAGAGAGAGAGAGAGGCCAGACAAAATTTTCCCGGGGTATTGATTTCGCCGACCGCTCTGCATGACGTCACATCCACACCGACGTGGGAGAGGAAAGTCTGCATCTCGGCAAACACCGCCCCCCTCCCCCTTCCCCAGGTTTCATGACGTCACACAGGACGAACGGCAGGTACTCTATAAATAGCCCACCCGTAATATTTAATATCTGCAACGAGTGGCTCCGTTCCGAAAGAGAAATTATTCCCGTCCAGGATGAATGAACCGTAATCATCACGAAATAAGACGGCCAATTTAATCGGAAAATTACCAGTCTTGGAAAAATATTAAATCCCCGCTAACTGACAACTGGAGGAAATGCTACCAGGGACCATTAATGTAATTTTTAATTATTCTTATTATTAATGATCTCTTTACCGACAAAATGGGTTGCTTTCACGTCCCAACAAATTCAGGACGGTGTACCTTTTGAATCATGTTTAACAACATACAGTAATCAAACTGTCATGATCAACTGGCTTCTTCAGACGGTAGCCATTTTTATAGAGCCAAAAAGGTTTACATCTCAAAAGAGACAATATCCTATCATCATGAAACCACACAGAATTATGGAGTGACAAAACTATTCTGTCTATATTTGTTCACTTTCTTCTAGATTTAGCTGATCGACTGTGTCATTGCTTAACCTAATATTTGAATTGAATCTTTCTTCTACCTTCATAAAATTCAACTGTTTCCACATTCATACAGCTTTACTTATTTACTGCAGTTGCTAATCACTATACGGCTTGCACTAAATGATCATTTGATCATGTCAACATCCCATTTCATTTTTAGACCCCCTTACTTTTTCTAAATCATCCTAAAATCTCTCGATTCATTCCATCTTATCACTTATCTCTCTCCCATCATCTGTTTTGTAAAACACACATGTCCCGATGACAATACTTACCTGGAAGCTTTTGTATCAATCCAGAATATTCGAAGCAGCAAGAAGAGGAACCCTGCATGCACGAGGGGCGGGGTGACTCGAGAGAACGGAGGGGGGGGGAGGGATATGGCGACATCATCGACGTTTAGACAAAGACGGAAGGCAAAGCAGCGTTCCACTCAAAACATGGTAGAAATGTGAGAGAAGGTAATGGATATTGGATACAGATTCTAACAAGATGAAGAAACAAAAACTGCCTATGTACCGTGCAGTTTTCAAATATATTTCGAAGGGGGCGCTGACCCCAAAAGACAGGGTACAGACCTTAAAGCTCAACATGCAATACGAAGAGAGAGAGAGAGAGAGAGAGAGAGAGAGAGAGAGAGAGAGAGAGAGAGAGAAACGAATGTGTTCTTCCAACTTTATATTTCTGATGCAGTGTCCGCCTAAAGCAAAGACGTTCACTGGGTTTTAAACAAACGCAATGATCTTCGTGTAACAATGCCTCTTATTCTGATGCGAGAAACTGCCCTAATGGCATGAGTTGCGACTCCACTTCTATTTGATCTAATTATCACAAATAACATTCTTTTCAGGAGAATAACGAGTAGTCTTGTGAATGAACTAATGAACTCAAGCAAGGCGACTCTTATGGTGATATATGTTACACTAACACGCACACACATAAATATATGTTTCAGTGAGGATTTTGAATGTAAGCGTAATATGTGTGACAGGTTGAGAAATGTGAAGATACTTAGAACAGTCACTGGAGGTTAAAGGATGGACAACTCTCTCGAAACAAATATCAAATATGCACCTCACCTCCACAGCACGGGTTTGATAAAAAGGAGTATTTGGCATTATCCCTTTGATATTAACAAAACCGACAAAAATAAAAAGGCATTCAAACAATTCAACACTATGAAACCAAACGGCCTTAATAAAAATGACAGATATGGAATAACCAAAACACTAAGTATGTGAGGAATTTCAGGAGGGAAAAACTGATACAAAAAAATAGTTCGAATTCCCCGGGGGAATCCTCAAGTGGCACGCACCTCGCGATTTCTCAAAAGTAACCACTGCAATGAACATGTGGATCACCACACAGAAATACTAAACAACCTTGCACTGTCCATACGAATTCCTCGTTTATGTTTCACGCAAAATGTTTCAGAATAATCTAGCGATGAAATCTTTTCCTGAGGACCGAAAAAGAGACGGCACGAGAAAAACATAACCTTCCGGACATGTTCAGTTCCTGCACGTAATATGAGACTGTCACAGACCGGAAAAACTGTGATTATTTCCGGTCACAACCGATCCCATTTCGGTTGCATCCAATAAAAAAAAAAAACACACACACACACACAAAAGTGACTAAAGGAGTCTCATCTCACATTCAGAATACTACTCTGCAAAAGAGAAGGAAGTATAAAAAAAAAAGTGACTGACGGTTTGAAACCTGAGACCAATTCAAAAGATAAGCCATCATCTCTATTATACAGCATAAGATGAAGACCAGGATACAAGTATGGTAGCACTGCTTTCATTTTTAAAGTCTAAAGCCACCAAATGAAACGATGATAGAACTTTCCAATGATAAAAATATGGAAAATACTGGCAAGGGTAAAAATATGTTTAAAAGTGCCCACGATAAATGTCGTCCACCCTTTTTAAAAGTCTACAATCGTTCTATTACCTACTCGACCACAAAATCCAACAGGTTAAAGGAATGCGGTAAACCCCGCGAAATATAGGTAGTTTGGAGAGAGAGAGAGAGAGAGAGAGAGAGAGAGAGAGAGAGAGAGAGAGAGAGAGAGAGAGAGAGAGAGAGAATCAATATTTGGCTCCAGTAACAAAGTCCTCTCTCTCTCTCTCTCTTCCCCCTTAAGTATCTCATTTCTGCGCACCAACAACTATTTCCCCACCCTCCCACCCTAAAGTCGTGATAGCTGATAGGCTCTTGAGTGGGCGACATGACCTTTCTACATAATTTTGGATTAAGCAAACTTTGAAATTCGTCTTAACAATTTTCACAAAGTATAGTGTACGTCAAACAGACACAAATATATAATATTATATATATATACATACAGTCTGTGTCTCTGTGTATACAAATTTTAAAGTAATTTTAATTTTTCCTAACATAAGAACCTACCTTTTCATATATGGGGTACTCGCGCTTAGCGCGCTTTTGCTGTAACAGATAGTATGGGGAGGATAAAACTATGCATATGAAAGCGCAGGTTCATATGTTAAGAAAAATACAAATTCCTTTCGAATTTGGTATTTGTTCTGCTGAGAATACGAACCTACGCCTCAAAGGCGGGGGGCCTATCTCTAGTAAGGTCATATGGTGGCGTGTCCCTACGGGGTACCTGCAAGGGAAACCACACCTATTACCCTGTTGAGGATCTCCTCCTGTACTGTACTGTACTGTACTGAACTTCAGGTAACCATCATGCAGAAGGCGAGCAAGTGCCGTCTAAGCACTCACCAGTCCCCAAGTGACAAACCTGAGGTCTTCCTTCTCTCTGAGGTAAGCTCACCGAAGGCTCAATGCTCCTAAATCACCTGCTGAGCCACGAGGACTGGGCCCAAGGTGAGGGTGTCCAAGTACTTGTGCGCCATTCCCTTGAGATATAAGGAAGTGAATCTGGAGGACCAAGTGGTTTTTCTTGAATGCTCTTCAGGGTTCTATCCCACTAATGTTGTGTGCCTTTATTCTGCCTGGGAGTGGTGACGTCACCATCTGGATCAATCTGGTATGCCCTGATGATGACTCTCCTCAGCCAAAAGAAGACAGTACTTATCAAAATCTCCCTTTTCTCACAGCCTGTACTAATAAAATCTCCTATAAGTTAGCCTGTAGGGGTCCATGCGCTTGAGATAGGTTTTCAAGGACCTAACTAGGCACAGTAGCATTTCGTCTTTGTCCACCCTACAAAGACTTTCAATGAGGGGGCAGGAAAAACTTCCGAATTTCTGGGCTAGGGTCGAAGGGTTCTGGGTCTTCGCCACAAATACTTGTACAAATGATAGTCCGAGGGACGACCTTTCTTGGGTGTGTGAGATGATGTATAAGAGGCGTGCAGTTACCATACTCCCTCGTTTGAGGCCAAAGCCAGGAGGAACATCGTCTTAAGGGTCATGTCACGGTCCGACGACTACTTGTGGGGCTCGTAGGGCATTCATCTCAGATTGGCAAGGGCCGTTCACATCCCACTTTGGGGGGGTTTCAGCTCTCGTGAGGCACACTTCTTTTCA
The DNA here is from genome assembly GCF_040412425.1 of Macrobrachium rosenbergii. Taxonomy (NCBI): domain Eukaryota; kingdom Metazoa; phylum Arthropoda; class Malacostraca; order Decapoda; family Palaemonidae; genus Macrobrachium; species Macrobrachium rosenbergii. The sequence continues at coordinate 8,386,450 of NC_089772.1, read as the reverse complement.
AAATGTTTTACCATGGCTGACAGGTCCAAAGAAGCCAAAAGGTCTAAGCCCCAAGATCCGAACACTTGAGCGAAGATAGCTCTGTACCTCTTGAACTTAGTCAAGGAAAGGGCCTCCTCTTGACATAGTAAGATGAAAAAGTCAGCCACTTCCTTAATGGAAGACCTCCCACTCTCCCTGGTATACTCTGATGGACGATGGTCTGAGGAAGTTGGAGATGATAGTTGCAACTTTCAAAAAAAAAAAAAAAAAAAAAAAAAAAAAAAAACATTCTTTCTGAGGAGCTGCTTGATAGACTGCAACCATGAATTTAGAGTGAGGTTAGGGGATAGTGGTACCTCTCGCTGTAATCTTGCCTCAATAAAGTGGGAGTGGTGCGAAGTTCCCCTGGAACGTCCACTAGCAGGTGGACTAGGTCTATGTACCACACTAATAGGGGCCACCTAGGAGCTACGAGTGTCATTCTCAGCCCCTGGGCCATGAAAAGTCCGCTAATGACCTTCCACGTTAGCTGCACGGGGAAGGTATATACATTCATATTGTCCCAAGGGTGCAGCAAAACATCCTGCAGAGCGGTCCTTTGGATGACACAGAAAAGACTATTAAAATAATCTTCATCCTTAACTGACCATGGAAACCTTGAGGAATCTAAAACACACACACACAGAATGGAACATGTTGGCAATTCCCCACCATATAATGAGCTGTACGTATTTCCAAAAACGCACATTGAATGCGCTAATTCCATGCTCATTTAAATTTCAAACGGTCTAATCCCCGGTTCAATCCCCGAGAAATCACAGCACTGCAACAGGGAGAGCTGTGCTCGCAAGCTACAGGTTGAGAACCAGTGGCGATTGCCTGAGTGGGTGTTTAGATATTTGGTGATAATGGCGTGGACACTGGCAGTCTAGTTGGTCTCTCAACTCCTCCTGAAAGAAAGAGCAAGTAGCGGTGAAACTTGCACATTATTATAACCAACTAATGGAGTGTGCTTGAAACTACCGGAACATGTGATGTACCACATGAAAAATGGAACGTGATGCACCACATATAAATAAATATATAAATGAAACACATTGTATGATTACTGCCCGGTTTCGCTTTAATGTCAGTATGGTCACGAATTATACACTGTTTCATACTTCCCTCTGTTACAACTACACACATACATACACACACAATATTATATTATATATATATATATATATATATATATATATATATATATATATATATATAGAATATATAGTATACATAAAGGTGTCATAGCTCAGTTGCAGAGCGCTTGGCGACACATGACACATCTGCAAGGTCCATGGTTCAATTCCTGGCTAGCCATCCACCAGACGATCCGGCAGTAATGTATACCAGTGGCGGCTAAGATCAAGAAAAGAACATTAGGTTGGCAACCTCTTTCCTAGACTTCATTAAAGCTTGAAGGCTCTACCCTTCTGCGGTTGTCCTCTTCCAGAAAGACAAAGATATCTGATGGAAAAATTATATAATTTTATATATATATATAATTTTTTCCATCAGATATTTCATTTTTAATATTAAATATGTAATTATATACTACACACACACACACGTTGACGCGCACACAACACAATAAGAATATAGTAAACAGACTAACTTTATGCAATCTACAAAATATTTTATTTTCATATATTCATATGACCTAAAGTGACTTATGTGATTAAAGGCCTCACTTCCCTAGCTCATGATAAGGGTCAAGTGAACGTCGACTACATTAAGAGACAACCCACAATTTAGGGAGCTCGAGGACGAATGTATCTGGACCAACGATCGACGAACTGAAACCGTAACAGTTGTGTCTTACATCATAGCTTTTGGAGAAACCTCTAGGCTATGTGATTCATGAGACCAAGAAAGAACTACAGTGGTTTCCGATATGCATGGCTGAATTTAACGGAGAGTTTTATAAAGAAATCAGTCCTTCAAAAATAATAATAAAAAAATATTCGCAGGCAGGTAATAACATACGACCAAAATGATAAATTTATCACGAAATCAAATAAATTTAAATAATCAGAACTGAACAATGAGACCGAAAACAAATATTACACCATAAAAGGATAAAGTTGTGCAAGAGTTACTTAACAAAGGTACCGGGTCCAGACAAGTTGTGTATTTGCTGCCGGAAATACCAACCAACAAAGAAACTGTGGTTACAGATAATATATATAAAAAAAACTTGCATTGTGGATCTACTAGTTTCACATAATTTGGCCGAAATTCAGCGTCTGATGAACAACGGCTAAATGTTCATACTTCATTAATTTTAACACAAGTGTTTGATTGATTGATTTATAGATTTTAGCCGTACACCAAGCACTGGGGCAACAAAGGCCATTCAGCGCTGAAACGGAAACTGACATTAGAAGTCTGAAAGGTGTAACAGGAGGAAAACCTCGCAGTTGCACTGTAAATCAACTGTTAGGAGAGGGTGGACAGTAAGATGGAAGAGTGAGAATACGAACGGAGGGACAGTAAAAGGAATGAAAGCAGTTGCAGCTAGGGGGCGAGGGGACGCTGCAAAGACCCCTAAGTAATGCCTACATTGCACCGGATGAGGTGCACTGACGGCACTAACCCATACGGGGAAGTAAACGGGTGTGACCACTTCCAAATAAACCATACCATCCACAGAACGATCAAATCCCATATAGCAATGTGCTGGACTCAGAATAATCACGATCAAAGGTACTTTCATACTCAATAGATTAAGCGATATGCACAAGTTTTCCTATCATTTGTTAACAAACTGATTCCTCAACAACCACAATAAACAAAAATTACACCCACACTGTATACCAGTTGATTCAACAATTTCGATTATGACCAAGATTCCAAGACCAATCAGTTTATATATATATATATATATATATATATATATATATATATATATATATATATATATATATATATAACATATTATATATTTATATATATACAGTATATATTTATATATATACAGTATATATATATACACACACATAAATACATATATGCATAAATAAATTCAAGACGAAAAACAACAAAAGCGCAAATCAGCATGACAACGACCTTACGCATAGCAGGTTTCATGGGTACTCGGCTACAGATATTCCAGTATTTCATCCAGGATCCTAAATGAACAAAGTAATAAATGGACCGCCGAAATGCTTTCACTGACTTATTTAAGCAACCCTAGAGGGCGAGGGAAATACTGTGTGTGTGTGTGTGTGTGTGTGTGTGTGTGTGTGTGTGTGTGTGTGTGTGTGTGTGTGTGTGTGTGTGTGTGTGTGTGTGTGTGTGTGTGTGTGTGTGTGTGTGTTGGAGCTTCTTTAGTGTATGTTCGTCTGAGCTGGTCCCCGTATGTATGTTTAATTAAATTCCATACCAAAGCCTATGTTAGTCTCAAATTAAGTCTCTCTCTCTCTCTCTCTCTCTCTCTCTCTCTCTCTCTCTCTCTCTCTCTCTCCAGAGCGAAGAAGCACCCGAGACTCCGGATCGTTCGACCGGAAATTGGGATAAAGAGAGGAAGACGACCAACAATACACGATCGTTACGGTCACATGATCTGGTTTTCCATCGAGTCCTTTAAAACCCGACACCTATTCTGTAGTCCCTCCACTCCACTAAGAGTTCCTTTTCCAAGCAATACTCTATTTCCCGCGACGTCTGCTTTCTCCCAACCTCTTCCTTCACGCTTACTTCCAAGCCCTGAGGTTCGTCTCAGCTTACGGCAGTTAAAAACATTCTTTATAACCACAGCCGAGCAACCGCCCTGCCTCAAGACAACAGTAATCTCAGTGTAGGTGTTTGCAATGATTTTTCAGAATTTCTAGCAACTATTTAAAATTCAATAAAGATTCCTACGCTACTCTCGAATTCATCTTTGCAATTTTATCGTTGACACCAAAAATAAAATGTTACAGATGCTCACACATCAACTGAGCAAAAAAAAAAAAAAAAATACAAAGGTTGTTACAGCATTTAAATATTAACGTGAAATTCACCTACACAAGAATCTCCTGGCATATTCTATTATGCGCAACAAAAGGTCAACACCCTAAAAGAATCACCACGTGAGGTGACACGATTCTCGACCATTCATTTGGGGAGGGGGAGCGGGAGGGAAATAAAACCTGCCTTTAGTTAAGCAGGTTGCAGTAACAATGAAGGTACAAGTGGGCTCAATTATGCCTCATATCAGCGACGTTTTATAGTCTGGGTGAATTTCTTGCTGATCCTCTAAAACACTTTAATGTTCTGTTGTTCGGTGCAAAAATCCCAGCGTCTTGAGTGCTTTTCATATTTTCATTCTCTCAACGTTACTAAATGTTCCTTGCGAATGGATGAAAGGTCCTGTGCGACACTGACAATAAGAAGGGACAGTGTGACATATACGTATGTGATAAAATCTTTATAGGAGCACAATAAATATAATGTGATAAAATCTTTATAGGAGCACAATAAATATAATAAAGTTACTGAAATTCATTGACAAAACCTAAATATAATTCTTACTGTAATTCTCTGAATATTTTCTTTCTTCACAATACCAAAACGTCCACCTTCTCTTTACTTCCTGGCAGAATCTGGCTACATACAAAATGAGTTAAGGTTGGCGTATACATTTCACATCAGCCATCATATGACGTGAATACACAACTTGGTGATAACTGAATGAAAGTGTAACTATTATGATCGCCACTGTTTGCTTACTACCCCTGTCTCAGACAATTAACTTACATTAAATCAAATTACAAGTTGCCCTAATTTAGAGAGTCGTCGTACGTACATATTCGCCAGCAAAGGGACCACACACCCATGAAATAAACCATATTGCTTTAGTTGGCCATGAACAACCTTCGGACACGTTTTCTCTTACGTATATTTTGTTACCAAAAGAAAACGGTCATGGATCAATGGGAGACACCAGCAGTTTTCTTACCTATGAAAGTTTATCGAAAGGGGAATGGTCACAACATACACAAGCCACTTAAGTACCTGGCTCAGTTAGCCACAAAGCCCACACCTAATAGTTAAATGTCTGTGCGGATGCAAGTATATCATTATAACAATCGGAGAATGAGCTACTTATAACTACCCGGGTAGATAAAATAAGTCATGAAAACAAAGTTGGAGCGTGATTAAAAGATTAGGCCATATAATAAAATGGGCAAACACACCATTTCTCTTTTCCCGCCACTATTAACACTGGAAAGCCCATCACTGAACTTTTTTCAAAGTGGCGAGTGCTAACTCATGAAATGAGCTCTTATTGTCTTACCACACAGCCTCAAATGTTGACCCAATGACAATGGCGATAAGTATTTGCCGTTAATGACCTGTCCTCTCATCACTCTTTCGAGTTCCATAACATGCAGATACAACTCATTCTCACGTTTCATGAGCAACGCCTTGGTTTTGCCGTCAATGAACCTCGAATACATAAATATACAGTCATCGGCAAGAATATGGTGTTAACTCTTGTAATTTTGACCAAAAATACATTGTACATTGAGGTACGAGACATGAACTTTCCTGCCAAACTCCTAATGTCCTTTTCGATGTAATAACTCTATTGATGCTTTCATAATTGTGAAAATATAAAAATTTGTGAAGCATTCGAATAAAAACTCACCTTAGATGCGAATTTACTCGCGTTGTGTTGGCTGGTGAAACCGTGTTCCAATTTGACCTGCTTTTCTCGGTGTTCGATACAAACTCCCAAGAAGTGTGAACTCAAGGCTTCGTTACAGTGTGAAAAAACTAAACAACTCGCTAAACATGAACAAAGTAGAATCTGCTGATGTGCAACTTATGATGATCGAATTAACTATGTGAGTTCGAATATCAATAATGTTTATTCTTTCATTACGACATCTAACACTGACAATAAGTTAATAATGGAGGAAATCGGGAGCAGATTTAAACGTGAACATAACATAAACATAACGTATTCACTAACATTTAAAAGTCTGCATGAATGGCAAGAATGCGCGACTGCTGTGACGATATTGTGTAAGTTGTGAACGTGTTAGCTCCATAGCTATATAGAGCCGTATTGATCAGAAGGCAAACCGCGCAAAGTAACATCATTCGAAAAAAAATGTTCTGAATATAATTTTGGTTTTTACAAATTATGAAACGAAAATTGACGTAGGCCACGCAGGTCATGTCCAGCAAAAATGAAGACAATAATCTGAGCCTACTGGTAATATTACAAAGCATCGAAACTTACCTGAATTTCTTGCAGTAACTGAGCCTTTTTCCTCCTGATGTCCAGAAGAAGCTGCTGCTCTTCCGGCGTAAGGTCTGGAAAAGATCAATCACATACAATTAATTGTGTACATAATGAGTTTCCAACTTATAAACAATATAGTGTACATACAGTACACACTACATACTGAACTGATGTATAAAACGGAAACATATTTAAAAATTAGTTTAAAAAGGCTTTCAACATGAGAGAAATACAATATACAAGAACACAATTAAATATACAAACATTCATAAAATTAGCAGACGAATAGATTTACAAATAAAGCAAAAGTTTGCCATGAAACAAACCGTACATAAAAATGGAGCTCAATTACGTATTCATTGGTCTCAAAACAGTGTGTGACCAACTAGTCGTTTTACGTTGCAAGTTTCAAGTTCTCAAATAAATATTTGATGTCTGCAAACCTTTCAGGACGAGAATTATTCATAAGTTTGGATAATCCAGCTTATTGGCTTCTCTTTTACTTGACATTTCGAATTGTATAATGTGGGAAGAGAGAGAGAGAGAGAGAGAGAGAGAGAGAGAGAGAGAGAGAGAGAGAGAGAGAGAGAGAGAGAGAGAGAGAGAGAATATCCTTATACTTCTCCGTCAACCGACCAAATCATTACCCCATTAAACAAAAACATTACAAGACACTGACAATCGCGCCGAGACTTCAAAGACGCTGAAACATCTCAATAATCGTCAATTGCCCGTCAAGATCTTGTTACTCTCTTACATCACATCAAGTGATCCAACATGTGATCTTTCAAATGTGAAATATACACCTAACTGAAACATTTTCATCTCAATCTCAGACTGGTGAAATATTGCACCAAAATTTCTGAGTTCCTACGACTGACATTTGTAGAAAACAAATCTTACTATTTTAGCTCGTGCATGTTCAGTCGACACCTACCCAATGAAAATAGGACTAACTACTTAGAATCCTACCATTAAATTGGTGAAATGTGCACCAAACTACGTGAACTTTTACAGTTCAATGGTAAAATAAACATCAAATATTTACATAGCCTAGTGATAAACTGGTGGGGGTAAACATTGAACATTTGACACAAAAAATGCATTAAGTAAAGGCAGTTCGTACATATAAGAATAGAAAAAAACATTAGGGCGTACATCTAAATCAGAAATATACACCAATATGAACATCGACTTAGGAAGAACTGAAGGTACGGTGAATAGGAGTGAGTGAGAAGGAAGCCGGTGATGCCCAGGACGATCGCAAAAGGAAAATGAAAGAAAGGCATAGTTGTATGGCAACGATTTTTCCAATAAACGCGTTTTATTTGAATATATAACAGCATCTCTACCTGACAAGGCGACTTCCATTCGCAAGAGGCACACAGTCATTCTAGGCAAGTCACTCTCAGCTGAACTTTCGAGAAGAGTCACTCTGTATGAAAATGGGGAGTTTAAATCTAGCGCACGTGGCTGACATTCGTCGACAGAGAAATTTTTCAAAGAAGCATCGGTTGAAGTGAATACAGAATTTAGGCCAAAGGCCTAGCACTGGGACCTATGAGGTCATTCAGCGCTGAAACGAAAATTGACAGTAAAGGGTTTGAAAGGTGTAACAAGAGGAAAACCTCGCAGTTTTACTATGAATCAACTGTTAGGAGAGGGTGGAAGGTAAGATGGAAGAAAGATTAAATGAAAGGAGGTACACTAAAAGGAACGAAAGGGGTTGCGGCTAGGGGCCGAAGGCACGCTGCAAAGAACCGTAGGTAATGCCTACAGTGCACGCATGAGGTGCACTGACGGCACTAGCCCCATACGGGGAAGAAGCATGGAGGGGATACAAACCCTGGAACCTCTGTTTAGAAAAACCCTTCACCGAAATTGTGCCCTACAGGCTACAGGGCAAATTATAATTCAACTTTAGTTTTTTATTCAAGAAATACCTTTCAGACTAACTAAACGAATAAACTGCTACTGTTACTACCAACAATAATAATGAAAAATGCCAAACAAGCTAAAGAGTACATAGACAGAAATAAAAACACACCTATATAAACTCATATAAGGAAAATTCCGGAAAAAAACTATATTTCACAGAATACATGTTCCACAACCTCTAAATTATAACGTACTACTTTTTCCAGATTTAGCAAACATGACGTGAATCTTCTCTCCACAAAAGGGACACACTAACAAGTGATAATATATCCGTTTCTAGTTTTCTTTAAAAGAAAACTATTGTACCGACTTTGTCTGTCCGTCCGCACTTTATTCTGTCCGCCCTCAGATCTTGAAAACTATTGAGGCTACAGGGCTGCAAATTGGTATGTTGATCATCCACCTTCCAATCATCAAACGCACCAAATTGCAGCCCTCTACCACCCAAAGTTTTTTTTATTTTATTTAAGGTTAAAGTTAGCCACAATCGTGCCTCTGGCAACAATATAGGATAGGCCACCACCGGGTCGTGGTTAAAGTTTCATGGGACTCGGTTCCTACAGCATTATACCGAGACCACCTAAAGATAGATCTACTTTCGGTGGCCTTGATTACAGGCAGCAGCGGCTGTACAGAAAACCTGACTGCGTCGAAGAAACTTCGGCGCATTGATTTACTTTGTTTTCATTTTCTAACACTTCTCTTCGTCCTGATACTTCAATTTTTCTTCGTTCTGATTCTTAAAAGTTTTCATCATTCTGATTCTTAAAAGTTTCCATCATTTTGATTTTTAAAAGTTTTCATCAATCTGATCCATTATAAGTTCCCTTCCTCCCGATATTTTAAGTTTTCTTCGTTCTAGTTATGTTCTCTTTTCTTCACTCATATCTGGGTTTTCTGTACAGCGGAGGCTTGCAGAGCAAGGTAAGACCTTATAAACTACTTCTATTCAGTGGATATGAACCTTCATGGTGAATCTCATTGCCTCTAATTCCGATGGACTGCAGCGCTTTATGACATGAGACGATGGTGAAGACAGATTCAAAGCTACGCTTTTGCAAGACTTTTTACAATATTCTTTCAACGTCTACACTTCAGTCATATGCTCAAGTAACTTTCATTACTCTAAAATCTTCGGGTACAGCGTCACTGAAAAACGAGGAATATCATGATGTAAACACGAGTTAGACTCGATTCCTATAGCCTGTCGCTTCCGTCGGGTATATATACGCCTCAGGTATATATACACTTCTTTTCTGGTATTTGCGTCAGAAAAAGAACGTTTTTGCCTTGCAAAGCAACACGAATCGTCAGGATCTCACTACTAACAAACCCCAGGCCCGTGATACCACCTTGTCAGTCCAGGCATCTACTATAAATTCTTAGGATTGATAATGCACGATCTTCAATAAAAAGTAATGCATAGAATCTTGTCAAAAGTAACGGAAGAATCACTTGAAAGGCAACAACGTCTTGATAACACAAACGAAAAAGTAAAGTGTGTGTGTGTGTGTGTGTGTGTGTGTGTGTGTGTGTGTGTGTGTGTGTGTGTGTGTGTGTGTGTGTGTGTGTGTGTGTGTGTGTGTGTGTGTTGTTATATTATTTCTGGAGGACCTGGTGAGTCACATTCTCCTTTGCACTACTCTTCCCTACTTACAGATCGTTTCTGTTCAACACTGGGGGCAACATAAAACTACAAAACTGTCTATTAAAATCCAAAACTAGATTTTAACTTGTGCAATTTATGATCAATAATCCCATACTAACAGAATTGAGGCCGTGAGATCACTAAACATACCCAGACACGTTTTCAAAAAACTTTTTTTGGACGCCTGAGCCACGGCCGTGTGAACAATTACTCCGTTTGGATCGACGGGATTGTAATCCTTGCAACTGTGAACGATTATTATTCAGTATGCAATCAAATAAGAAAAAAGAAAATACACATTCTTTCCATAGTCGATAGTAGCAAACATTATGAACACCATGCCAAAGTCACAAAACTTTCTGATGCTAAACTGCGCTCATTTGTCGAAGTTGTCTTCTGAACTTTTCTCGCCATTAGGTGGCACATACGAGAGACCTAAATGAACTACTGACTGTTCTTTGGTTCCTTTCCACAAAATCCGCCCACTGATCATCCTTAAAACATCCTCAAAACGACAGGAAGCACCCACGCAACCAGTAAAAAAAAATCATCATACCTTTCATCTTGCTGGCTTTGACCTTCTTCAGATGCCGGTAGACGAATATTAAGAACAGGTTAGACGCGTACCTGCTCTTCAAATGAAGAAACCAGCTCAGCCTTCTTTCCATAAAACCTTGCGAAATGACTGCAGTTCCTAAAGAGCTAATCAGAAGGCTGAAAGCTTCCAATCTTTGGCGCAAGATTATTAATAAGTATGGCAACAACTTTCAAGTACAAGCACGCATCTGCGAACGATTGGAACGGCGAGACTGACCTGCCATAAAACCCGTCAGCTGGGCGATCGCTTTTCAAATACGGACACCAGGTATGAAACACACAGACTCGCACGCCAAGACCCGGATACTCCTACGAACATTTATAACAGAATTCACACCAGAGACCAAGTAAAGAGACCGTCGAATATTCAATCACTCCGATCTATTGGCAGTCACGTACTATATTGGAAGCAACAGCACTTGCCACAGCACGGCGGTGACCAAGTGAATTCACAATTTAAAAAAGAAAAAAAAAAAAATTGGCGTGATTTCGAATCAGCCAATCCTAACACTTGTCCACTTGTGAGTCAGTCAATTTACGAAAACGGCCAATAACAGAATCAAGCCACTCGTCATACATTTTAAAAGGGGACAATATCGAGTCCGCCATTCACCAAAACTTAGTATGATTAACTTCATATGCAACAAGTAGGTCGGCAGGGGGTAGGGGGTGCATCTGCAATAAATTTCAATAACATAATTATAATCAATGGGAATAACGGTACACAGAAGAGGATCAATCGTCTAAACTTCAAGACCGAAAGGATCAATGTGCGACTGAACAACACACAGTAGGGGCGACCTAAACGACTTGAAATAAAGGCAGAGTTTTCCTTTATGAACCTTTGCCAGGCACTAGCTGACAGAGCAAGGCAAAAACAACTGACCGTTCTTAAATCATAAATTATACAGCAGATTCTTCGAAGTTACGCTACGCACACATTCTAGAGAAGCAATACATAAAAAATATATATAATTCATTTTTTGTCATTTCACCAGAGCTGATGACAAATAATCCAAATGCTTAAATGTTAGGAGATGGAAAATATTAAAATATTTATGCAGTAGGTTAAAAGCATAATTTAAATGACTTGTATACCTAAATAGGTCGAGAAGTTTATTCAAAGTCACGTATGACTTTCGCTGCAGAAAATCGTTAAAGTTTTTTCCCCCTTTATTAGGCATAACGCATCCTAATGAAAAGAAAATAAACCTATTAAGCAATATTAGCCACACAACCTCATTAATATATAAAACACATTCAAATTTATTTTTACATATTTTACATCGACTGACATGACGCAAGAATATGAAAGTCATCCCTACCTCAACTGCGGAAACAAAAAACGAGAATACCGAAATAGTATAGTTGGCCATATTAACTACTGGCGAAAAGAAAATGGGCACATTCCCTGAGAAAACGGTGACAAATTTTGGGATAACTTCATTAAAACACATTACATGCCCTTCCAAAATCAAGACGCAAGGTTCTCCTTTATTTTTAGGTAAACCAAATACCGATAAAGGTTATTTTTCGTTAGACTCCAGCCACCTCCCGCTTTATAATTTATATTTTTCTTGGGTAAATCACATCAAAACAAAAAATTTCTTCTCAATACATAACCTTCGCAAATGCCTAATAGCAGAGAAAAATAAGGACTTGTAAGGTAAGACAATACCAGCCCCCACCCCCTCCATAACTAATACGGCAAAATTGTAACCAGTAAACACCCCTAGTTTACGTTAGGTTGGTATTTTTAGGTTCTTTTACTACCTTATCATTTTCTGACCCAAAATGGTTTTTCATGCAAAAATGGCTAGCTGGCACCTTTGGAAATGGCTGGCTGGAGTCTTCCGAAAAATTACCCCGATAAAGTCTACATTAAATACTGTAAAATTATTACACATTTACTCCGCTGTCCGTATCCTATAATAAAATATGACCACTGAGGGAAGTGGAAGGTCAATGAACTTCAACGTACTGCAAAAATTTTTTAAACCAATGCAGTTGGAGAGATTTAATTAAAATCCTGGTATTTTGATATATTATTATTAGAGTTATTTACATCAGACAATCACGGTCATTACATACTATTTCAAGGCCACTTGATATGGTAACAAGTGGATACATAGGCCTACAGAGGAAAATAAACTACCCATACAACCTAAATGTAAATCGAGTCGGTGTCAAACAATAAACTGAATAATCAGGTCTACTTTCCAAGCATTCCCCAAACTGGTGTATATGCCCCTGACAACCAGCAGGCTTTTCAAAAAGAGGAACGAAAAAAATAAACACACGATTATATGAAGGAACAGCTAGACAACCCAGATTATATTCCAATAAATCTCCAAGCCCAATCCCATGAAAAAGTACCCTAGAGGGATACCTTTAAATATGTACAGTCGATCAAAATTTTAAATTCAGTGAAAAATCAACTTCGGACTTTATTGGTGCTACTTTGGCTTGTTATCTAAGCGTCATCTACTCCGGGGTACTGGTACTAAACATGGCGGAAGCTCCTTGGGACGCCGTGTTTAGTACTAGCCCCTCGGGGATCAAAGTACTATATACACCCGTTTCTATATTGTGTTGAGTTGTCGACAAATTATATTAATAAACGATATCTTCGTGCGGCCGTCTACCTTACATTTACCATACGGTGTTTAGTACTAGCACCTCGGAGTAGGTGACGCGTTGATAACAAGCCAAAGTAGCACCACGTTATTTATTTTCTCGCAACATATACAAATGAAATAAAACATGTTGTTTATCAGAGGAAAAATAAGTAAATATAGTAAAACAGAGAATAAAATAAGGTTAATTTCATCCGCACATGTGTAAGCAATAATAATCGTAACGTGTCACAGTTCTGAAACAGTGTAAAGCACCTCCCGATTCACGTCATTAGAGAAACAGGCCTCACCATAATAACACACGATTACGGTGACTGAAAAACACACACAAGACATGGCCACCCAAAACGTCGCTTGGCTCCAACCCCAAATAATCCAAGAAGACGAGAGTGAATCAAATGGATTCAATTTCTTACCGCATGGCCACATCCAAACAAGAGGGGGAGAAGCGAACGTGTTTCTTCCAACAATCTGCGTCCGCTTAATGACAGCCGAGTCTAACTAACCCTATAATAGAGCGTCTAATGACCCCCCCTAATGACCATAATTGATGGTGGGTAATGACTCCACCACCAATAAAGATCAAACCTCACCATATCAACGGCTGTCCTCTCCTTACGAGGGAAGGCTTCAGTCACACACAAGAGGAGGCAAGAGTCGATTCTTTACAATTACACTCCTAATTTGTAAGTTCAGATATCACACATCCCCAAGGACTTTTCACAAACTTCCAGAACAACAGATGGGTCTCTCTCTCTCTCTCTCTCTCTCTCTCTCTCTCTCTCTCTCTCTCTCTTTTACACACACACAAACAGGTTATTAGAAAAATAAATTGCTTATGCTTAAAATAATTACACGGATAATAGATTGTATAAGAATCTTGCATTTATCAAGTGAACAAATAACTAACGACATAAAACTATATTTGACAGAAGAAACGATATTTTGCAAAATTATATATATATATATATATATATATATATATATATATATATATATATATACATACATACATACATACATACATACTACATACATACATATGTGTATGCGTGTGTGTGTGTGTGTGAATAACGAATATGTCAAAGGATAAATAAATCTTCATTATCTCATTTGATCATCAACAAAGAGAAGTATGCTGGCCTGAGTAGAAAAGAAACACTTCGCAGCTGAAAAAAAAAGAAATAATAAACTCAGGAGAAAAAGATGGGAAAAATTTAGTTAGGATATGAAACGGTGAGACAGACAATTTGATAATTTAGTCACCAAATAAAATCTGTAAGTATCATGGGATTCACAACAGTTTCTCGTACAACATACGCTTCTCACTCCAGTTTTACCGCGAGCTTCCCCCTCCCCATCCAATACACACGCACACACACTGACTGGATACCTGCAGCACATATTTAGTCCTGCCTTCAAGCCGAAGACGCTAGCAAATTTGGTCAGAGATCTCTTCAGAATTTGCTGGACTATCAGTAAGTAAGGCACCGGATAAAGGGGACCCGCCCTTAGCTCTCGCTCGAACCTACTCCGCCCACACCAACGGATGCCCATTTTAGGCCCGACTGAAGCGACGACCATTCCTTGTACTATTATGCTTGCAGGGACTGACATCCTCACATCCTCCCATCCTCACTGTAAAAGCATGAAACCAACCGATTCGTTTTCTACAGCAGCACAGTAAGCGGATAGTTCGAGCGACTGATCAATATCATAAAGTATCGGCACGAAAATTATGCTATTCGACGGGACCTAACTTTCTCTGGCACTACTATTACTAACTTGATTCTGTCAACAGCCGAGAAGCGACTGCGCATTCAATTAATATTTAGATAAAAAAAATGTACTTGGTATTACAACACATCTTCAATTGTGTTCATTTATAATAATGGACTTTTAGGGCACGGACATGGAAATATGAGCCTTAGATAAATTTTCATTGAATTTAACCTGCTTTGTTTAAAGGCATATTCCGCTCGAAACTGACATTCAGTGTGAAACCCATGCAAACTGACTGACTGGACTAAGGAAAATAAAACAACTCTCACTCCAAAACAAAGAACGATGGCCCTCCACACCAACATTTGCGAGTGTGATAACTGCCATGAAGACTTGCATAAATAAAGTTTTAAATATGATAACACAAATCAAGGTGGACTTTTGTGAAAATTTTTGAACACTAGAATCGAGTGTTCCAACCTTACAACAAGTAAAAAATGCTGCAAAGTTTCTTCGGCGCAATCGAGTTTTCTTTACAGCGTATAATCAAGGCCACTGAAAATATATATATCTTTCGGTGGTCTCGGTATAATGCTGTATGAGCCGCTGCCCATGAAACTTTAACCACGTCCCGGTGATGGCCTGGCCTATTTCGTTGACAGATGCACGATTATGGCTAACTTTAACCTTAAATAAAATCAAAACTACTGAGGCTAGAGGGCTGCAATTTGGTATGTTTGATGATTGAGAGTGGATGACCAACAAAACAATTTGCAGCCCTCTAGCATCAGTGGTTTTTAAGACCTGAGGGCGCACAAAAAAAGTGCGGATGGATAGACAAAGCCGGCACAATAGTTTTCTTTTCAAAAAAGTAAAAAAGTGCGAAACATAAATACGAAGGACAAAAATGAAGATTTACCTTAAGCTAAATTGTGATAAACAATTCTTCCAGTAAGTGATATATTTACTCCAACTACCGGTATATAAGGATCATTTAGATTATCCCAAATAATATAAAAAAAGTCATTTACCGAAACCTTGCGAATTTTCTGGGAACATATAGATGGCCCATAGTGAAAAAGATTAGGTAAATTAAAACCACTTTACTTATCTTGATTTTGTCAAGTGTTTGCGACTGCTCCACATGGTCTTTTCTCTCTCTTTGTCATGAAACTGCATATATATATATATATATATATATATATATATATATATATATATATATAATATATATATATATATATATATATATATATATACATGTATATATATATATATATATATATATATATATATATATATATATATGTATGTATGTATGTATATATATGGTTTCAATTGAAAGACCTGGGTTCGATCCTGATGTGAGTCAGAAGTTTATTTCTGTTCCACACGTGATTGTGTGTTGATTATTTCTTATATGTACATATATGAAGTTGTCACATACACACTACATTTTTGTATTCACAAATGTTTAAGTAAAAACCCTGTTTAATACCAAATTCACTAAACGTCGGAATAATACACCCAAGGGGAATTTTTAAGCGACGAGCGATCCGTCACCATTTTAAATTCTGCACAAGCATGATGAATATAACTAAGAGTTAGTGTTCCAGTAAAGATATCAATTGCTGTGTCGAAACAGATTGTGGTTCACGGCCGCGTTCAAGCTGACTTATATATAATAAGTATAAAGTTATAACAAGTATAACGTGACACTGCAGTCTCGCAAAGTTCTTTTCCATGAACGAATTGCCGTAAGGCTGCGGAGTAAAAATAATTCTCTATTGCTGTGGAAGCCTTTATATAAGACATTTCATTCTGCCTTTTAGCATAGTCACTGTTGTGAGTGCATCGCTCGAATTTAGTGTAGAGGGATATTGTCTTATTTAATGGAGAATTTAACTAATCACAGTTCAGTCATTCTACAGGGGTCTTAAGTAAATTTAATACCAGTCATTGGCCTCGTGTGGGTGCAACAGTGTTAACTTAAAAAAACAATTAATTTGTACCTGTGGTTAATTACTAAACTGTTGAGCGCAATTTTGATTTTTATCGTGAGTTAATAATTTTGTCATGGTATGCTTTTAATTCACTTCCTTATTTTTCATATTTTTTTATTTGTATATTCACTTTCATTTCTTGTTTTAATTTCATTAAAAGTTGTTGGTTGGTCCATGAGTGTTCAGTAGCTCTAAACACATTAAGCTTCTGAGGGGATTAGGACTTCCATTTTCGAAGACATCCATGAGAGGTTTCCAGAGAGAGAGAGAGAGAGATCAAAGCGATTGTATTTACTTAACAAAGAGTTAGAGAAGGGGCAGCATTGGCATTTGCACAGAGTCCACATGATATCAGAATTCTTGCTCTAGACATTCTCCAACAACTCAAGCAGTGAACCAGACCAACATTCAAGCTACATGATGTGTGTGTGTGTGTGTGTGTGTGTGTGTGTGTGTGTGTGTGTGTGTGTGTGTGTGTGTGTGTGTGTGTGTGTGTGTAGATGGTTATGATTAAAATATAAAGAATGCTGGGCATGACTATTAAAAGATTCATTTATAGATATTCACCCTTATATAGTTAAGACGCGCATACAAATATATATACATAAACTGTAAAACACTGATATACAATACAAGCAGCATCTTTGGTCCAAAGAAAAGTGACCAAAACAAAGTTCAAGACCTTTTGCCTCGAAAGCATTTTCAAGCAGACTACATATTTTGGAGCTGAAGATTACAAAAGCTACTCTGTTTTACAAACAACAAATATCTAAGCCTGATGGGGAATATAACCATTTAATGCAAACAAAGGTCATTATATTCAAATTAAATCTTCAAGTGAGGAACAGCTGTCCGGGACTAATTCATTTACTTAGACATAAAAAGGAGGGGCGAAGGACAGTAACCCGGATTTCTGACAATCTGGAGTTTTTTTAATCTTCTTCGAACATCTGGGCCTGAATTCACATAATTTCCTTTATTATTTGCATTAATGTAGATTTAGGATGTTTCTGAGCAATTCTTCTAATTATACTAGTATGGGACCTATCAATATTAAGCAATTTTTCATTTACGTACACAAAACAGTTACTCTTTTATAACTGAATATACATGCTGATTTATCCTGACATTTAATTCCTTACCAGTCTGGTCCAACTAAAATGAATCTCAGTCCATACATATATGAATTTATAAACAATGTTACTGCCCCGGTAAGGACAATTTCTGATGACATGTTCACAGGGCTATTCCATGAAAATCTTACATTTACAATAGATATTTTGGTATCTAAAATATAAGCGAGACAATATAGGTCCTAACCTACATATCTCATGTTTTGTAATTCATTACTGACATCTTGAAAAAAAATAACGCACATAATTTGAATAACTTGTCGCTTTTCTGCCACAACTAATTTTACACTAACAATGTATACAACGGGTCAGTAGCCATTTACACTTTTATTTCTTGCGTGCACTCGATTGACGGGACTTGACAACTCATTTTTTCCCGAGGAGAAAATAAAATAGTGAAAATGTCTAAATACCAAGATAACAATGGTACTGATATTTGAATAATCTTAGGAACAGAATGTTTTTCAAAATCTCCCCATACCAATTTGAAATGGCTGATGATAGAGGGTTGCCCGTTGCCCGTTACCAAAACAAGCACTTGATTATAAAATTTTCCATAAAAAATGAATTTACAATAAAAAATACCCAAATTCATTATTTCTCAAATATGACTCGAAATTAGTGATGAATCCAACCTAGTTCATTAATTTTTGACACAATCTAATACGGATTCAATGGGCGCTTTTGTAAATAAAGAAAAACACGATACCTTACTAATCAGGATCCGCTCAGTGAATCAGATGGGTGCCTGATATAATTCTTAACAACGGCTATGATAATTTTGTACATATGTCTACATGTGTGTCCATATGACAGTTACCAGTCTTGCGCCAGAGTCTCGTGCAAAGAAAGTTTGAGTGAGGAGTATTGTATATGTCTCCAAAATTGTATGAGGAGAAAAAATGTCATTAAAATGTGTGTATATGTGTGTGTTAATAAAGGCCCAACAAACCGGTTATTTTTGTAAAAAAAAAGGGGGGGGGCCACTAGAGTTGCAGTATCCTCATTCTCGCAGACGCAAGCTGTTGGATCTTTAAGACTTCCGCTACAACCAATCAAAAGTACAAAGACCAGTCTTCGAATGGCCACAACAAGCAGCCCCTCCCGAAGCCACACTCTGATACTAAAAACCACTTTTTCTTTCTAGAACGATCCCGTGAACAAAACCTCGTCAGCATCGTCGCCGTCTTGGGGTCTGGTGTGAAAGGACCGGATCTCCGTTTTCTATTGATTTCGTTTTCTATACATCTCGTAAATACAAAGCTAAACTGCGCTAAAAGGTGGTCGTATAAACCTGCACTCAAATGAACAAGAAGACATTAGCCAATGCGCCCTGCACAGCAGGTATTGTCAGCATTGTTTGACGTCACGGCTTGAGTTCTCACGCTAACAATGGCTCCCGCCCCCGGGATTAACAAAGGATACGACTCCTTACACCCACGCCCAGGGACTTCAGACCTTCCCCCGCCTCACCAATTCCCTAGAACGTCGTAAATCGCAGCACCTTTTTTTTACGTCTGAATAACGTATGCTTCCTTAAACTGCGTTAACGACTTTAAAACACTGTCGACAGATTCCACATTTCCAATCTCGTTATTGCAGCATCACAATGCAACTGAAAATTTCAACCACATATCAAATGAGAAACGGGCATGCGATGTAACCCAAACAATTTTGAAACTGTATTACTGTCTAGCATGTTAAAATATGAAAAAGCACATATTTGATATGTAAACACTGAAAAATATGGACCACATCTCATCTCATTATACAGTCTCACTTTTTCTCTTTTAGCCGGAATATTTTAGACGTGACGTTTCTTTCTGTATTTTGTGGCTACTTCTATCCATCGTTTATAAACCAAACTTGGCACTGCTTGTCCATGACTGGAAACATCCCTGCCTTACCCAGAAAACATGAAATAGCTTGGATATTTACTCCCTTTCCTCATACGAATTCACGGTAAGTCTTTCCTTTAGTCTCCCAAATGGCATATTAATGAGCTATTTTTGTTTGCTATTCGTTCTCTTTATATCAATGTACTGTACTTTGGATGTATCACGTTCCATATCTTCGTGATTCAGTTATAAATACATACATACATACATACATATATATATATATATATATATATATATATATATATATATATATATATATATATATATTATGCAATGACACTAGCATAAAAACACATCCAAAATCCAGTATATCATTGGGACAATATATTATTGTCTACATACTGTTCATTCCTCTTAAATACATCAAGACCATTTATCTAGCTTAAAGGCTCACGTTTGAGAGAGAGAGAGAGAGAGAGAGAGAGAGAGAGAGACTACTTCTTCCACTGTGTGGTTCCCTGTTCCAATTCATTTTCAAGTGCCTCCTTTTATTCCTGAGTGATGACGGTGACCACCAAAGAGAATGACTTGCCCGATGCCCCATGTCTACTAATGCCTAATCCAAACAATTACAAGACAGTGCTGTTGGACCACAACTGTGTCATGGTGTCCAGTGGTACTCTCTCTCTCTCTCTCTCTCTCTCTCTCTCTCTCTCTCTCTCTCTCTCTCTCTCTCTCTCTATATATATATATATATATATATATATATATATATATATATATATATATATATATATATATATATAATTTGGAATTTGTGATTTTCTCTCCCTCTTCTCTTTCATTCTTATTATTTTTCTTCGATCCCGTTTTCTATGATTTTGTAACACCAACGCCAATGCACTTTCCCGGCCACAGAGGAGTGTAGGCCTAAGCACATTGTCCCTTTTTGAAGTACCCCAAAATTGCCTCCATTTTTCTGGATTGGTTCCAAGGGTAGACCTAGACGGCCCGTTCATGCTCCCCACCCCAGCCAAAATATCACCCCCCTCCCACCCACAAAAGCACCCACATATTATATAACTTCCTTATTCCCCCACCCAACCCAACCAGCATAAGTCAGCTATGAATCAGTTACGAACCTTTTCAAGATCAGCGATTGTTTCACAATTGTGGTTACAAACGCACAGGCATTATCCTGTACAACATATAAAATATATAATACACTTATTACATACATATGCCAAAGAATCATGTACAATTTGTACGGGAATAAAACTGCTGTGAACATCAGCTACGAAAACAAGAACATATCGCCTAAGTATCAGGGACTTTTATACATATTAAGCTTACATACCCATCATAACGGCGGAAATATATAGGTAATCTATCTCTCTCTCTCTCTCTCTCTCTCTCTCTCTCTCTCTCTCTCTCTCTCTTCTATATATATATATATATATATATATATATATATATATATATATATATATATATATATATATATATAAGGTATATGAAGGAGAGAGAGAGAGAGAGAGAGAGAGAGAGAGAGAGAGATCAGGGGTGGGGAAGAGGAGGCAGCGCTGAAAAGTAGTTGTGGGATAAGCGGCTAGAATTTGAATAAGGAAGTCTCCATTCTTCTCCATATTCTTGGAGAAATGTGTCACTGGCCAGGGGCATCAGCTGCGTGCATACTCACAATACCCCAAAATACGCTACAACCAAAATTTAACGGATGGAGCCATCTGCCACTCACACACTGTGGAGGCCGCTTGAAATTTCAAAGTTGATTAACCTTCAGTTTAAATTTACACTAGTGCAGCATATGAAAATTTGATTTATGCTTTGAAATATTTCCTGTTCATTTACCGTGCTCCCACTTATCAAAGCTTTCCAGGCGAGGGCTTCCCTGAGAGTAATAAGTTGATGAGATTAGTCATACATTTCATGAGAAGCAATTATTCTCGAGGCAAAGTGAAGTGTTCAGTTATAATTCATACGCTGGGATTTTTTTTCATACAGACGGGAATTATTTTTCCGTGAAAGTCACCAATAAATACCAAATCTGTGAAGTTTCGTCCAAAACTAACTACATGTTCTTGAAACAGACACAAGGAAGCTTCACTTCTTTTGCCAAGTCGACTTTTTGGAAAGGCTGACATACATACATACATACATACATACATACATACATATATTATATATATATTATATATATACAGTATATATATATATATATATATATATATATATATATATATATATATATATATATATATATATATATATATATATATATATAAAATATTAAGCCACAAATACCACTTATTATCGAATCTATTTTAACTTCAGACTAACTGGCAACCAAAGGGATTCCTAATAGATAAGTGCATCTGCCCGGCAACTTTACTGTAAAAACTGAGCGACTCAATGCTGAAACAATACTGATGTTCCGAATCCTTCCATTAACTTCTGATGACAACAGCGTTCTCTTTGTGCCACTTCCTTTTTACGAACTACGGGGCGCATTGTATAATTTTTACGGTCTTTATAGTAGAGCCATTTTTAACAATATTAGTATGAACAGTATAATCACTATTCAGTTTAATTCTAAATTCTGCGTTCACAGTTCGGAATTTGTTTATTAACCTTCTGAATAATTCTGCTGTATATTTCTCATACACTAATAACGTAATAACTAAACAGCACCAACGTTAGCGGGAAATTTTTTTATGTAGTAACATTATTTGTACAATTAAACTTTTCCATACTATACCCCTACCCCCTCCCCCAACCGCACTCAAAAGGGGAAAAAAGGTTTCCATGAACCAGAGGCAGCAGAGGTAACCTTGGCATAACCCTAAACTCCCACCGACGACCTCCAGCGTCATCTTATAACCCCCAAACCTCCTTCTACGGAGGCTCCCCCCCCCCTCATTCCCCCTCCAAAGAGCCACTGGAAGCCACTGGGCAGATGAGAACAATTACCAGGGCTCCAGCACGAGGCCGAGCTGGGCACCGCCTGCCCGTTAGGTCGAAAATCCCTCGCTCGCCCACGTCGGTTTCGCCTCCAGTGCCGCACGATTCCCGGGGCGTTGTGGACGCGATCGGTAACAAGGTAACGCGAAAGAGAAGAAAAAGGTAACCGAAGCTTAACCGAATGGTTACCGATAACCTATAGGCGACCGCCTCTGGTAACATTTCGGCATAATGCAAGGGAACAGAGGACGAGCAAAATAATAATAATAATAATAATAATAATAATAATAATAATAATAATAATAATAATAATAATAATAACGTTTTTAAGCGACCGCTAACGTACTCTTGATATTAGAAGAGTAAAAATAAGTGATACAAAAGTACAAATAGCAAAAAACCGCGAGAATCCTAGGTGTGGCAAAAATGACGAAAACCTAAAATCTAAATATGGGTTTAAGAAATATGACACGTAGTGGAAAAAGGACACTATCACCCCAGATATGCAGCCTTCGTAGAGACACGCCTAAACACAAATACGGCAGGTTAAAAAGTCTTGCGCATGAAGATGCATTCAAAAGACTTCATTTCTGTAAAAGTCTCTATACTGGTAGAGCAAAAGAGTTGGCGAAGCCACAGATTTATACTCCCCAAGGGATAAGGTCACCTACCACCCTTTGAATATGTCCTGACGTACATTGTGATTATGAAGAGTAAACCGAAACGTTTAAAAAGGCCTCAAACAACAGAGATGTTGGTAGTGGAACCTTTGACCACAAGACACTTCTACTGTTCAGTACTTGCCCCAGGAATTCTAAAAAGTCAAAAAGTATGCGCATTTAAGAATAAACCAGGAATTCATCTATTCAAAAGCAGTTTTGTCACAAATGAACAAGTTGTTCAAGGAAACTACTGACTGTAACAAACATATGGACCCGTCGTGAGGGCGAAAGGAGAATTTCCAGAAATTAAAAAAAATAAGAGAAAGAGAGAAAACCAAAGGAAGTGATACGTAAATGCCGCTGCTTTCACTAAATAGAAAGTAATATGACCCGGACGAACCAAAGGACCCCATAAAGAAGGAAAAGCCTCATAAACGAAACGTTACACATTTGAAAAATAAATTTAAATGACCCACAAAAAGATAGCGGGAGATATAACGTCTTAGACATGCTATCGGTCCTCCAACACTTTTTACTGAGAAAAACTACAATGTAACCAAACTGATTCTAAGTAAAACATGCTAAAAAATATATTAACATAACGACTCGTCCTTAAAATCAAATACGTAGAATCTGGTAATTCTCCATAAAAATCAAATAAGAAAAAATATACAGTTGCCATCAGACTGACCTACCACAAGGCCAAAGGATAAAACTACTCGAATAAAAATTCTTTTAAAATCTCTGATGGCGCTCCTTAAGGATATCTGCTTATCTAATCATTTTACGTTTAATCCAATAATGCGATCATAAGCAGTTCCTCTGGTGTTGCGACAACACCATTATATTATCAAATCGATTAAATACCTTTCTTAATACAGGGTCTCTTTTCTCATAAAATTTTATGTAAATTAGAACAATACGAGAGAGAGAGAGAGAGAGAGAGAGAGAGAGAGAGAGAGAGAGAGAGAGAGAGAGAGAACAGCAAACACGAGTGATCTGCACCCCCATGAATATACACATCATTATTATTCTTGTAATTGCAAACGGGTGGGCTGGGATATATATATATATATATATATATATATATATATATATATATATATATATATATATATATATATATATATATATATATATATATATATATATTAGGGCCCACCTGTCTGCAATTGCGACAATAATGATAGATAACTCATGGGGTGCAGATCATTCGTGTTTGTTCTCTCTCTCTCTCTCTCTCTCTCTCTCTCTCTCTCTCTCTCTCTCTCTCTCTCTCTCTCGGGTAAAGAACGCTTACAATTCATTCTCTCCCTGTCACCCGGAGTCATAACTTTATTTTCTGCCTTTTTATAATCGATTCATTTGAGATTCAACAAATTGCATGTGTGGGAGACATTCCCAGAATATTTGGAATAATTCAACTTATATTTTTATTATTTGGCTTGTAAGCTTCAAAAAGAAGAAAAAATGAAGTCTGTTACCACAATAGCTTGCAACAAGGTGTAATTACTAAGAGGAATGCAGACATGCCTTTCTCTAACTTGAAAGTCGCCCAGCTATTGGTCATGACATATATACAGTATATACATGCATACATATGTATACACACATATATACATGTGTATATATATACATGTATATATAAGCATTATAGTCAAAAACAAATCAATAATACACACACAGGGTAGAAACAAGCTAGTTATATCGATTTTAATTTTAGCGATGCCTCTCGCGGCCTCAAGTTCGCCGGAGAAATGACCTCACATGAAGCCCTTCACTATCAAACACTAGAACAAATCCGACAAGAGCCCACCTAAGGCAAGGCTTGCCTTGGCCTGATACCCATCACGAGGGCCATCGATCACTGGCCATCTGATAGGCGCAGTAAAAGTGCTCCAGTCCGCCTACTAATTACACCCTCTTTACATGACCGCCAATCAGTTCAAGCAATGCCGATATTCAGTTGATAGCAACTTGAGGAAATTTTAATAAAATGGTCAATAACTATTAACCTTCACCAAGAAAAGAGCTGAAACTTAAGAATAATCTAATTTAAAGGAAAGAGCCGTCATGTTGCAAAGAGGCCTCACAAACAAGACAATCAAATGATAAATGTACAATGTGAGCTTTCTAGGACTAAGAACAGTAAAGAGAGCTTGTCTAATATTCCTTCAGGTTTTTCAACAGATGAGAATTCTCTGCCTTTTTCTCAAATCAAAACATTATACCAGTAACTAGTGAGTAGTGACATCATTTATACACTGGACACAACAAATGCAGAGATTACGACGCCAGTTAAAGTTAAACCTTCACGGAATGATGCAAATCACAAACTCAGTCACTGTACAAAGGAAAATAACGTTGGGTCCACCAAGTAACTGCTTCAGTGAACTTCCTTTTGACATAAGACTGGAGTAGAACACGGGGTTACTGTTTGTAATGACTGCCTCTTCATCAAATTTTGGAGATCTTCGTATTAAAAAGGTTTACCTTTTGTAGGTTTACCTTTTGTAAGGAATGATAATGTCTGTAAAAGGAACACAAAAGAAAGTATTCAAATGGCCCGTACATGAAAAGAGGGCAAATAACAAAATGTTTATTCTTTTTTCTGAGTTTGAAACATACATTAGACGCCCTCCGAAACAAACAAACGTTAGACCGACCACACTTTTTGACGACAAAACAACCCGTTCTCCCCCAAAACCATATTAACCCATAACAGACTCAATACTCATAAACAGATAGCCAAAACTGGAAAAAAAAAAAGAGAGAGAGAGAGACCGATCCGCCAACCCCAAGTCCTGGAATTCTCCCACCGAAGAACCTGGTACCAAGAACCTTGACAGCGCAACGACACATAATTAAACATTAAATTCGTGATTTACCGGACGAAGGACGTGGTAAGGCGGACTATCGCGGGCGAAGGTTGCTTTCTAAATCAACAGCACCATCGCTGTCGTCATCATCACGGTGCAGTCCGTGATTGACCTTGCAACAACGTCACAGCACACCCCTCCCTCCCCTCCCCTACCTTTACTTAACATAATTTTATGTGTTTATAAGTGGTTTTTCTTCAGAAATATTCATGGATAACGGAACCTCCCAGATTAAAAGGTGCAACTGGCCTGAAACAAGCGTTGAAAATGACACGAAGCGGAATTATTTTTTACAATACAAACTGTGCAGTGCACTTTCACTTTCCTCTCACTATTCAGATTCTCGCCGACTTTTCAGTCGGTATGAATGCTTTATCCAAGGACCACCAGCAACTATGTTCATATTATGTCGTAGTGTTTAATAAAAAAAAAAAAAATAAATAAATAAATAATGTTCAGAAGTAGCTTTCTAAAATTGGAAGATCAAATGTTTTGAAAAATAGAGATAAACTTCAACACTTCTACTTTAGATAAGTGCATATATATGTATATATATAAATATATACGGTATACATATATACATTATATATATATATATATATATATATATATATATATAACCTTGAGGCGTACAATTTATTATCATCCTTTCTCAATTCAGGTAAAGCGCCAACAGAAGGAACACTATATATATATATATATATATATATATATATATATATATATATATATATATATATATATATATATATATATATATATATATATAATATATATATATATATATATAACCTTGAGGCGTACAATTTATTATCATCCTTTCTCAATTCAGGCTAAAGCGCCAACAGAAGCGAACACTAGTAAAAAGAGCACGACATAGCGAAGAGAGCGCTGACTAAATTCGAAGGCGTCAAAGAAGGCCCCCCCTTAGAGGAATCCCCAGAGCAAATTCCCGAGATGTATGCTGAGTATTGCACCAGCCCCGGTTTTTTTGCCATGCCCCTTAGGTTAGGTAGGTTAGGTTAAGTTAATATCTCTACAGTAACCTGGGTGTGGGAAACAATGACATTATTTTCAAGAAAATTCTGCTTAGTTTTTAAGATGTGGCGTCCCGCTTTTTTCAGAGAAAGGTCCCGGTACTCGGTTGCATCTCGGGGAAAATGCATCCCGGCAAACACAAGCAGATCGAGGGGAGACCCCCGAAGCCAGCAACAAAGCATTACTGACAGCGGACGTTTACAACTTTATTTCAATTTCAAATTCAAAAACTTCAGTGCCAACTTTTTATATTTCACATGTGGACATGACGCAATATACGGTGCGTGTTTACCTGTGGAATTACTACGACCGTGGTTACTATCTTCGACTGCTGTGTATAACGTTGCCTAAATGGAAGGGGGTCGACGGGGTCGGCTTGTGGAAGGGGAGGGGAAGGGGTGGGGGGAGAAAGAGGATGAGACCAAAAAACGGGATGGAGACGAAGTGGTTTCACCACAAGAGAAGAAAGGGAGGAGGAAGAGGAGGGAGAGGGTAGGAGGAGTAGGAGGCAAGGAAGGAAGGACGATCATAAGTAAAGGAAGCGCAAGGCAGCTCATCGACGAGTATGTTTTGCAATTGAACCTTTCCGCCCAAAAGACTCGACCGAAACCGCACCTCCTACCCGTCGCTCCATCCCGCTTTCATGATAATCAAGTCGTTGAGCCTTCCTTGATCACAGATCCCTCCCCTTCCCTATATTTAATAACACCTCTTAACTATTTCCTCTTAACTCCCTAAGGATACACTTCTTTCTCTAAGATTCCCTCTAGCCTTTTCTCACTTTTTAGGATACCCTCTCCCCCCATCGTAAAAGAGAGTTAGCCTCTCCTTTCCTAGGAGAGCTGTTAATCAGCTCAGTGGTCTGGTAAAATTAAGGTATACTTAACTTCTTTCCTCCCCAATTGAACATACTCTCCCTTTCCTTCCTCCTGAGAGATAGCCTCTCACACCCCTTACAGATGGATACTCCTTCTTTCCAATTCTTCACGACCCCTTGAAGACAACAATGCGCTCGATGGGAATGTCACTCACACACACACACACACACACACACACACACACCTTCACACATTTACCTCTCACTTAGATTGTCTTTCCATCAGCATCGCCCTAAACTCACGTCCGGTGCAAAAATAGGTATGATTAACACGATTCCAAGGCTTTTACACGTTGGCAATGCAGCTATCTGGTCTGCTTATTAGATAATGACGCCAATAAGTTTACAAAAATAATTAAAGTCTATGTAACTTTCAAATAATAAAAAATAGAAACATGTAGTAAGGAAGTATTTACAGCTGAGACCCTTAATTTCATGAACAAATCATCAATTTAAAATTTTCATCTTATGGTCGACTTTATTCTCAACGACATCACTTATTCTGGGAAACTTGGGTCAATGCAAACAACGAAAAATCCTAACCTTTCAACGAAGCCTAAAAGAGAAAGAAACACACATCTACGATTCTGACAAACGTGTATTACCATCATTCCCAACGAAGTCGTTGTGCATGGTTACGTATGCAAATGCCGTGGACGACCCCGTGAAAGCCATTCCAAGTAGAGCGCTCTGGACTGCCAGGGAACATAGGGGCCGAAAGAGGTAGCTTCCTATATCGACATGAACACCCTACAAAATTTGTACTGACGGTCGTGACTAGATGAGCGAAGCATAAGAAGTCTGCCACAATTTCTATGAAGGTTCGTTTCGTATGCAATACACTGCTCTCTCTGCCAGTCAAGGTCCGCAATCTACTTCTAGCCAACATTTTGTCGTTGACTGCGGCGAATCCCGACGCTTTCAAGTTAACTTCCTAAGGTGTGAATTTATAATGACCTACTCAATACGTTAAATGTTTTATGTACATTTAAAATAAGAAAATCCTTAATAGATTCAATAACAGTTATATATATACATATATACATATGTAAATGTAATAGCCACGATGCCCTCTTAATTTTCTCGAATTCTTCGCGCTTTTTTGGACACGCTTGCCACTACAAAGCCTTAAGATCCAAGTGCAAGAAATATGAAGAAATTGTGATGTGCGTGCAAGCGTCTCCAAAAAAGCGCGAAGAATTTGAGAAAGTTAGGAGGGCATTGTAGCTATTACAATTACATATGTATCTGGTGAAAAGTGACCAGTTGATTCTATATATATATATATATATATATATATATATATATATATATATATATATATATATATATATATATATATATATATATATATATATATATATATATATATATATATATATATATAAGCTGGGCCCACCCTTATGAATTTTGGAGAATTTATATGTTTCAGTTATGCGTAGTCCTTTGTTATAAGGTTTTTATTATGGTTACCGAAATGGGAATCTCTCGTGTCTCGACATCCATTACGATCTACTGGATTACTGGGGTTTAAGTTTAGCACTGCGTTGTAACTTAGACCTTGCATCACCCTGGAGTAAAGCGGTTTGAAGTAGTTCTGTTTTATCAAAAGTAATCACCTCTTGATCCACGCCCCGACCTCATTCACGAGTCGCGGTTGTCTGCCTGCGTTACTGTCTCAATGCACACGCGTTTGTCCACGCACAACTGTGCATGGTTTTATGTAACTGGTTTTTGTAATGGAAGGGAAATTGGCACGAATGAGTCTCATTTCTATTCACTGACTCAAGATATATATATATATATATATATATATATATATATATATATATATATATATATATATATATATATATATATATATATATATATATATATATATATATATATATATATATATATATATATATATATATATATATATATATATATATATATATATATATATATATATATATATATATATATATATATATATATATATATAGCAGCAAATCCAAACCAAACAGAAACAAAACAGGGAAAGGTCTGATCATCCCTTAAACACTGCGTCGAGAGAAACCAACGGCCTACGAAACATAAATCCTACTGCTTTGGGGGTGGCTGGAAGAAGTGGGTGGGGTGCTATGCCCCCGCCAGTGGCTGTCTCGTTCCCTACTCCTTCCTTTCCTCACTCTCCAACCTCAGGGATGCCCACAACCTCTGACCTTTCATGCCACAGTGCCGGAGGCATGTAGAGGAACAGGCTACGGAGGGGAGGGAACACCACTCCTATAGGAAAAAGTATGGGAAAGAGGATGGTATGGGGAGGAAATAGGTTATAAAGGTGGGGTGGGGGGGGGGTCGTCCTACCTGAAGACCATAGCATTCCTCAAGGGGACAAAATATTTACAAGGAAGCACAGAAAAATACAAGATCGAACTGAACGAGAAACACCTGAGGACAGTAGTGCCTGGCGTCGCCACATTTTACATTCATAAATAATTGTAAGAATAATATCCAAGTACAAAACTATATATATATATATATATATATATATATATATATATATATATATATATATATATATATATATATATATATATATATATATATATATATATATATATATATATTTTCTTTATCACATACACAATTGTTCTGTGGATTAGTAGAATTACTATCAGGACCTCATTCAAACTGGATGGCATCTAATGGAGTATTTATTCAGAAAAAGTTACAAGCTTTCTTGGATAAACAGTCCACATTATCAAGAGAGCTTGTACCTTTTTCTGAATAAATACTCCATTAGAAACCATCCAGTTTGAATGAGGTCCTTTTAGTAATATATATATATATATATATATATATATATATATATATATATATATATATATATATATATATATATATATATATATATATATACCAGAAAGAAAGCCAACATTATTGTTTCATCAGTTTCTAATCTAAATAAAAGTAAAATTTCATGACCGATTTAATATAAATCCTCTACATAACTGTGTATTATTATTAACACTAATAACAGTAATAGCATTATTCAACGACACTGACAGCAACAGATTTCTTCCACACTTCACAAAGACAATTAAAACACTGCACCTACCTTTTAACGCCACCCCCCCCTTTCTAACATCCATCCCCCTGCATCTTGGCCTAAGGAAAACACGCCGGAGTGTCCTCGAGGTAGAAACCTGACGACTTGCAAGCGTCCTGAAAGACCTCAACCGAAGAGACGTTTATATCAAGGATACAATATATTTAAAGGACCTTCGTTTATATCGAACATCAGGAGAGCGTCCTGCCGGTACCCAAGGTCTTTATACTATACCCACATACAAGCTGAAGGCCAATGAAAATTTGCAAATATACATACGTATGAGAGTACAAGCTCTCTACAACATCATATCCTTTTAACATCAAATACCCACAAATATCTTACAACGTATTACCAGCATCTCAGAGACAGAAACACTGGCTGCAAGTTACTCCCAAAATCACACACGCTCACGGAGACACGTTAGTAGCAATACCGCATACACACATACAACGTGTTAGCAACATCATAAATACACAGCCTTGTTAACAGCAATCTCTCAAAATAAGTGTTTTTAACGACCACCAGCTCTGACAGAAGCTCTTAATTGGCCATTCCTCTCGATGCATCCTGAAAAACAATTGAAACTGCTAATCCATAATCCACACCTCTGCATCTGATCTTAAAACGTACGAACTATAAATATGCTTCTACGGAGACCCATTACGCAAACCATTCGGCAGCTGGGTCTGACCCAAATTTTGGATATCCTTCGTGCCATTTAGTTTTTGGTATGACCCTCTCCCACACTTGTGTAGACATATTTTGATATAAAAGTTAAGAGATATAACCATGCCTAACTTGATCTCTATCTTTTTGCAAAGCAAGCAACTTCTTCACAGCAAATGATAATGGCTATAAGGTTGCTGAGGCTCTTGCTATCAGTACAGCTTAAAAAATTGCAGCTATACTAATGATAATAATTAACGGCAATGGTTAGCGATTACCAATACAGCGTTACCTGTCACTAAACAGGGCGCACCAATAAAACTAATAAAAACAACACCTTCAACTACCAGGAAGATCAATGCATCAAAACCAATGACAACAAATACCATTTCCAATTCAGACTCACTTCAACGGGAGCATGACTGACCGACTGATGAACAAACATACACTGCAGTTACACCGAGATAGGTCATCGACTGAGAAAAGGCTATCAGAGAGAGAGAGAGAGAGAGAGAGAGAGAGAGAGAGAGAGAGAGAGAATGAATCCTTAAAAATGTCATGTTCGCATGGGAGTCAGAGCAATACAAATTATCAAAGCCAAAAAACAAAAAGGAGAATACGGAGAACAGTTAATGTGGAGATACATCCATACATGTCACATGACTAGACCGCACAGTATATTCGGAATTCGTGTTACGAAAGTATTTTCAAATCCGGATAAGAGGATGTGTGTTGCAACCACTAACCTGCCCCTTTGATGGTATTTAAAGTTTGGGAGAGGCAAATAAAGCCCTCATATAACAACGAAAAAAGAAAGGAAACATGACATTAAACCATAAAGATGCGTGACCGTTACCAAAAAGCAGTGGCATGTAACTTGACATTAACGTGACACTATAAAGCATCCTCTGGCTTCCCACGATCAGTGTCTGAATGGCGAGCGCAATGTTCATGGCGTTCTTCGTATTCTGCAAAATTACAAATGGTAGAATTTTACAGGCACATAAGTAGATGCAAACTTTTCTAACACATTCGTACACAATATTCGCATGTACATACATAAGCACGCAAGCACGCGCACACACACACACGCTCTCTCTCTCTCTCTCTCTCTCTCTCTCTCTCTCTCAGGAGATATTTGCATTTAGCTACTACAGGCTATTCCTTCTATCCCCTGAAGAGCCAATCAGAGCACTCCAACCAATTTCTGCTTCCGTGCAGCGTTCTGAAAGAGAACAGTACAGACCATCAATCTCAAACGGCCTATTTTCCTCAATTTCTTTAATTCGCTATCTATATCAATTAATTTCATCCGCCTCACAAACAAACAAATCGCATCATAGCCAAGAAAACCAAATGCATCGTGCGACTGATTACTTAGGTTATCAAGATTAAGATAAAACCTAACAAGAACGTGACAAAGGTGGAACTCGAAAGCCCAGTGTCAGCTTGTAAATTGGAAGGCTGCCATCCGACTGTGTCGTCTTACTTCCCTTAAGAAACAACTTTTTTCAATTACGAAACTATCCCCCCCCCCGACCAAACATTCAGAGGAAAAAATAAATAACTGTTTCTACGTTAATCTTCTTGAACAACTTAAGCGTTCGGCACGCTTGACGTTTTTACAACAGTGCACTTGAATGAAACATTCCCAAAAACTTTTGTAAAAATGAGAAAGGCTGTCAATAAGATACAAACAAACACAGCGCCAAAGCAACTTTTCGAAGAAAGTCCCACAATGCGAGAAAAGTTGTGAAAAACGTCAAGTAAGGAAATGGCACATCAGAACAGAACTCAGAAATGTGAAGAGAGGAACATACGGTAGGAATCACGCTACGACCATCCCCCAAAAATCTCCTGGCTCCACCTACTCCTGTCCCCTAGACGTGGTGTTAACATTCGCCAGCTTTCCAGTCGAAAAGCAGCGCAAGACTGAGTACACGTTCCAGACACCCGACCAAGTGACTCCTCAGCCATGTTAAAAAACAAAAGAAATTCAGTGGTCATGTAAAAGCATGTGAGTCTGCTTAATTCTTACCACATCGAATGCGGTTCACTTTGCATGTTCCATTTTCAACTATATCAACGTATTTTGTCGCTCTACTTTATTACTCAAGCAATAAACAAGAACATTATTATATAAAGAAACCGAGGTGGATTTGCCCCACTCTCATCTGATATATTGGCATTCCCTGTCTTTTACAATTTAGAAAATTATCTAAACTAGAGAGAGAGAGAGAGAGAGAGAGAGAGAGAGAGAGAGAGAGAGAGAGAGAGAGAGAGTGTTCACTTCTGCTTGCAATCTATTTATTAAATGAGACTATCTTACCACCTAGCATTTTTTCTTCAAAACCAGAACTACCATTCAAATATTTAGTTTCACGAATATCTTAAAACGCCTAATCAAAAGAGAAGAGAGAGGGAGACAGCGAAATCCTTTGACTGCATGCACTAAAAACAATCACCTTTAATTCTGCAAGCATGCCTGATCACCGACGCAGATCGCACACTCGATCGCTTCACGTGACCTTTTCCGAGGACCGACACCAAAGCGATAATGTCACACCACTAAGCCAAGAGGAAAAGAATGGTCTAATTAACTCAGTCGACTGTCTGGAAAATGATGTCTATTAACAATAGTGTTTTCGTATAGGTCATGTTTTTCGTTTATCTTTTTCCGCCTCAGAACTTTCCCTTTGGTTGATGCAGAAGGACCAACTTCCCGAACGAACTAACAATTGCTTTTTCTGGTTTCAGAAAGGACCCGCACGCTTTGACTTCCTGAACAAAAGCGCCTGACGGGAGGGCCAGAATGTGCTCATGCCTTGTCAGACTAAAAGAAAAATAGAGGAAGTAACGAAGGAAATGGGGATGAGAGGGAACAGAAGGGAAAAAAGTGGAAAATACAGAGGAAAAATAATGAAAATAAAGGTGAAACAGACCATCATTTCCATGGCGATCTTATAAAAAGCTGGGAATAGAAGATTGATCAACAGAAGACAACGCTGATAAATATAGAAGATAATATATATATATATATATATATACATATATATATATATATATATATATATATATATATATATATATATATATATATATGTATGTATGTATTAAGCCAAAAATATGTTTGATGTTTATTTTGGTACACTCCGAGCAAAAGGCAGATGATGTGTTGGTATCACAAACTTGGCAGACATGCTGATTCTGATCCCCCAGAAAGCCCTGCGTACAATACGGTCTTGAAAGGTCAAAAGGTTACCCTGATTTCGGAGGAAATGACCAGAATGACCTTCATGTTCTAATAATCCACCGATGAATAGCTTTCCTACTTCCGGAATCTGACTGTTGTCGAGTTACGTGCAACAAAAGAATTCCTTTCTAACAACGTATCACTAATCAACTTTTTGAAGTGCTTTCCGACAACATATTTGTTCGACCTCTACGAAGCCTATATACTGCTTCGATACAGAACAATGGTTAATGTGTCCATTATTATCCAAAGCTCTTCTCGGAAGAATAGCACGCCAATTCCCTTGTCAAAAAAAAAAAATTAATTTCACTTCGTTCTTCTAATTATGACAGTCACGACCCATAAAACGATTCCCCTCACCGATATCGGTCTCCCAGATCTGTAGAATTCAGTCGTCCTCTACAGCGAGATGGATGCAAGATCCTTCCCTTCTCTGCAGAGGCATAAATTCACTCTCTAATCAATCTTCTTCCATGGCACTGATTCAACACTCAATAGTTTCTTTTACATGTCACGATTTCAAACCTCGGACTTTCAATTTTAATGGCAAGAGTTCACACACTAATCCTTTCTCTTCTTCGACATGACTTCTGATGCCAATCTTCCTTTTCTACATGTTACAATCCAAGGTCTAAAACCTCTTAAATTCGTAACTCTAAAGTCAAACGCTACCATTTCAGTCGTTACAATCAAAACTTGACAACCATTCCTCTTCAGTTATCTTGACTCAAACTTCAGCCCCATTTTTCAATAACTAACACGAAGGGTCAACTATTCCCCTTCAGTTAACCGAATCCAAACCTCAACCCTTTTTCAATAATCAAAATCCACAAGTCAACCCTGCCACTTCCGTCAACTGAATCGAAAAATCAACCCTCCATTTTCAGTCACGAACATCCACAGGTTAACCCTTCCAATTCCACACAACTGAGTCCCACCCTCCATCTTCTCTGAAATCTTGTCCTGAAACCAATTTCCCTTCTTCCCACAGAAAGAAGTAACGCTGAACAGCGCACCATCACGCGGAGGATGGAGGTTTCTCCCATTCGGGAGCACCAAATGGAAACCAATCAGCACATTAATCTTTCGTGCTGGAATTTATTGGGCATAAAACACGCTTAGGGTGGAATTTTATGTCGTGCCATAGCAGTAAATCCTGTCCTAAAATCTGTTATTGTTTTTTTCGACATACAGAAGTTTCACACTAAACAACAGTTCTACGACTGCGACCGCATTTTAGCGGTCGTATCGGGAGACGGTTGTTGGGGTCTGAGATTAGGATGATTATCTTTCATCTCTCTCTGAACTTGTACGAAGGCTTTTGTATGGGTCATGCTTGCGCACGAACACACACACTTGCCAGACTCATTTACGTTACATTAAACGGACTCGATCTGCTTCCCCTTGAAAGCACATTCTTTACCCAAAAACTCATTCTCCTCTTGCAACGATCATGAAACTTTCAAGCCGTGATGTATTACTGGATATCCAAGACTCTCAATTCTATAGACTTCGTTCTTTGTATCCAGATAATAATCACCATTATTATTTGGTTTTAAGAGACAACTGAGTCACATTTCCGAGCAACGCAAAGTTACAAAGGTTGAAAGGCTGGGTGAGAAGCTGAAAGGAGCGGACAAAGCGGGAAAAGTCAGAACTTTAAGTAACGTCTGCAGTGCGTCACGCAAGGAACGCAGTAGCAAGGATCCTTGTATGAAAAACAACCTCCTAGGGTGAGTCCCATTTTCCCACCCAACGCATTTTTATTTATGACACAAAACACGCTCTCTCTCTCTCTCTCTCACCATCCAAATAACATTCCCCCATCCACCCACAAACTGTCACCAACAAGAAGACAAGACAAATCCACAGGCACTCGACAAACAGCAACTTGGACGTTATCGCCACCAAGGTCTATAGATTCGCCACTGTCAGTTACAGCGGTGATGCTCATCGCATTCTCAGCCTCCAGGTGGAAAACACGCAAAAGAAGGTAAACAGAGTAAACACCCCATAATTATATAGAGAACGACAGAGGAGGCCGGGGGAAGGGGAGGGGGGGAGCAATGCGAAGAAGTTCCCCGGATATTTTGAAACCTGACAATGACTGCGAAGTACGGAACCGTTAGTCGTCGTAATGACGCCCTCCAGAATAAATGGAAGAAGTTTAGTGGTTCCTGCTTTGAGAGAGAGAGAGAGAGAGAGAGAGAGAGAGAGAGAGAGAGAGAGAGAGAATATCTAATACACGACACTGAAAGTAAAAGTTCGAACACCTTGAATCAACTCATTCTCTCTCTCTCTCTTTCTCGGTGCCTTTCTTCTATGGATCTTCCCGCTGTCTCGTAGATCTTACTTTCTAAAACGCCTCCTCGTCACGCAATCCTCCAAATGAACGGCCTCTCTCAAATTATATACTTCAGCTTATTTTTCTTTCCGGTCGTTTGAGCCCTCTCGTCTTTTTCCAGATTCCAATACGATTTACTTTCATTTCTCGTCAGTGGTGGGTATTATTATTATTATTATTATTATTATTATTATTATTATTATTATTATTATTATTATTATTATTATAGCACTGATCGCTGCATTGCCATCCTTCAATTACAACCGATAACTCCATCACTGATAACTTCATCCTTCAATTACAACTGATAACTCCATCCTTCAATTACAACTGATAACTCCATCCTTCAATTACAGCTGATAACTCCATCCTTCAATTACAGCTGATAACGCCATCCTTCAATTACAACTGATAACTCCATCCTTCAATTACAAATGATAACTACATCCTTCAATTACAACTGATAACTCCATCCTTCAATTACAACTGATAACTACATCCTTCAATTACAGCTGATAACTCCATCCTTCAATTACAACTGATTACTCCATCCTTCAATTACAACTGGTAACTCCATCCTTCAATTACAACTGATAACACCATCCTTCAATTACAACTGATAACTACATCCTTCCATTACAACTGATAACAACATCCTTCAATTACAACTGACAACTCTATCCTTCAATTATAACTGATAACTCCATCCTTCAATTACAACTGATAACTACATCCTTCCATTACAACTGATAACAACATCCTTCCATTACAACCGATAACAACATCCTTCAATTACAACTGACAACTCTATCCTTCAATTATAACTGATAACTCCATCCTTCAATTACAACTGATAACTACATCCTTCCATTACAACTGATAACAACATCCTTCAATTACAACTGATAATTCCATCCTTCAATTCCAACTGATAACTCCATCCTTCAATTACAACTGATAGCTCCATCCTTCAATTACAACTGATAACTCTATCCTTCAATTACAAATGATAACTCCATCCTTCAGTTACAACTGATGACTCGATCCCATCACCTGTCCTCTACTCACGTCATTTTGTTATTTAATGAATGACCGGGTAATAATATAACCTATGTCTCTGTCGCTTTTCAACTTTTATATTGGAAATCTTTAACTCAGTTGAAATTAACTCTGTGCACTTCTCTGTACTGTTACCTTTGCTCACACAGCAGCCAAGCTTTGGAATTTTATACCTACCTCCATTTTCTGCGATACGTTTATTTTAAAAGACATGAACGTATCGTTTCCCCTAATAGCTATACTACATTTACTTTGACCTTTGCTCACGCAACAGCCCAGCTTTGGAATTTTATCCCTAGCTTCACTTTCTACGATACGTGTATTTTGAAAATTATGAATGTATCGTTTCCCCTAAAAGCTATGTTCCAATTTCCTTTAAAATTTTTTTCTGGGTTATACGTTCCATCGGTCTTTGCGGAACTTCCAGCAGACCAATTTTGTCTACAATCATCGGCATTTGGTATCCCCTCGCGCTTCAGATCAATACATAGCCGAGAGATCCAGGGATAAAGGCTATTGCTTAAAACTCGTTCCATTTGGAAACCGGTGTCAATTTTAGGTGATCTAAGAAACTTCCCCGTGTGATGAAGTTACTTCAAAACTTTCATTATAAATTGCACATGCGTAATTAAACGACCTAAACACCAGCGCGCAGCTAATTGAAAAAAAAATTCTGTACGTTAAAATAACCAATAAAAATACAATTAGTAAAACAAAAATGGACTGAAGCTATGCAAAGAGTAAAATAATAAGACGGAAAGTCTCACCAAATGATGTTATACACTGGAATACTAGACATAATCTCGGAACAAAAAACGTATGATTAATGGACACAACATAACTCGGAGTCAGGATATATAAACACGCCTCGGGTAAATCCATTAGCTAGAGACCATTAGCTAGAGAAAAAGGGGCTTGCAAACACGAGGAAATACATAATGGGCTGCTATTACCCTTATGGAAGTCACCTACAACATAATATTCGGACTCACATTTCCAGAATGAACAGGAATTACAGCATTTCCAGTTTCCAGAGGCGATGCCACTTTCATTTTCATTTTCTTCTTGACGGCCATGAAAACACTGATACGATCACAAACATTACGCCATAAATACTCCTTCATTATTAAATTTACTATACTTTATGCATAACTCACAACCAAAGCAAATTATATCAGATTAAAATTTAAGAAACCGAAAAGTATACCCTCTGCCACCACTCCGTCCAAAATGGAAAATGGTACACAGTGTATACATGTAGGTTTGTCTGTATATTATGTGTGTGGATATATATATATATATTATATATATATATATATATATATATATATATATATATATATATATATATATATGTGTGTGTGTGTGTGTGTATGTATATATATGAATGTAAATATATATATTATATATATATATATATATATACAATGTATGCATTAATCCTCCAACTATCCTTCATAAAATACAGATGAGTGGGATACCGTGAGCAAAGACATACCCGAGGCATGTGGTTTCCTGATCTTCGAAGAGGGAGCAGAAACATCGAGGGCATGAAACGTAACCTCTTTCCAGGAAGTAAAGCCATCAATAAATCTAATTTGATTTAATTTTCACCTATAAAGCTACAAGTTTATTTCTGTCCTCCTGGATGGGCCTATCGATCATTACTGCTCACGAAGAGCGCACGCCAAAGGATTCGTTAGGATGACAGCTGATTTGGAAGAAGGGCAAAACCTATCATTCGATCTCGCAATGCCGATCTTTGGAGCCTTTATGCTGGTAAAATTACAAGGCAAAACTACATGAACAATACACTTGACTGATATCAGATAATTATAATTATAAATAAATAGAGTTATAAGAGAATTCTATCAAAATTGAGGACTATGTAACTAATCTAAATT
Source organism: Macrobrachium rosenbergii (assembly GCF_040412425.1). NCBI lineage: Eukaryota > Metazoa > Arthropoda > Malacostraca > Decapoda > Palaemonidae > Macrobrachium > Macrobrachium rosenbergii. The sequence goes on along the minus strand of NC_089772.1, from coordinate 8,345,912 downwards.
GTAGAAAAATCGGAAGCCACTATCTTGAATAATATCTAAAACCCACCAAGTACAGGACAAAGCGAAAGGACATAATATCTACTCTTGTTGTCATAAGAATGGAATCTGAGAAACTGTTCAATAAAATCACCCTATAAAACTACGGATTGGATTACGAGGCCTTCCGAAACCTTCCTACACAAAAACAAAAAAAAACTAATATTCTGATATCAAAGAAATCTCGATAACAACACTAAAACAGCTGGACAAAACGAACCCGTTGCTAAATCAAATTGTCCACAACGAAAACATTTCATTTTCTGGTGAGAGAGAGAGAGAGAGAGAGAGAGAGAGAGAGAGAGAGAGAGAGAGAGAGAGAGAGAGAGAGAGAGAGAGAGAGACTCCATTAACTGCATTGGATGATTAAGAGTGAGCTGGTCGCTCGCACCTCAGTGAGTGTGACTGACCGAGCATCACTACCTGAGTCCCTTTAAAATAAATAAGGAAGGGACAGCTAGATGTCGGCGGCGTTTGTCCGCATAAATCAAGGACAGCCTCGTTCTGACGGTCGTGTGTGGATTTGTGTGTGCGAGATGAAATCTGTGAATATTACGAAGCGCTGATAAATCATCTTTGCGAAGTCATCGCTAAATTCCACACCCATAAATCCACCTAAGAGGTTTCAACGATGCTTGAAACACAATGAAACATGCTTTAAAACAGACATTACGAGAACAAAATGTCTGAAACTGAAGATACTCATGGTAAAACTACAGTTACATTTACTTATTAGTATACATAAGGTCACAAACACACACTATATATATACATACATACATATATATATATATACACACACACACATATATATATATATATATATATATATATATATATATATATATATATATGGTGCATCACCATATTGTAACTGAAATAATGACTAAAAAGCCACAATCACGTAAATGAGAGACTGTACTTTTCCAAAATACAAGAGGTTAAAAAAAAGGGAGCTTCCGACCGTCTGCTGAAGAGGACCGTTGTGCAAACGGTCGAAAACTCCTTTTTTAACCTCTTTTATATTTTGGAAACATACAGCCTCTCATTTGCATTACTGCGGCTTTTTAATCGCTATATACACACACACACACACATATATATACATATATATATGTCACGTTAAGTGATGGTTTTGCGGGAACTGCTGGTTCCCCGCTCGTTCCCTTTTGTGGATTGCTGCCTCCTTACCTTCAAGTTTTTTTTTTTGTTTTGATGCTTTCGTGGTGAGCTGCCGGTTTTCTGTCGTCAGTCGGGTCTGGTTGGGCAGCGAAGGTAGCGGCTGTGGCAGCAGCAGGCAGTTTTTAAGGTCGACGTTGGTCGAGTTTTGAGCAACAAATTGGAGCACGGCTACGAAGTGGGGAGCACGACGTAGAGGTGGAGTGTGACCATGAGTAGTCGATGTGACCACGAGCTGCTCATCTTTGATGACAGCGTGAGGCTGTCCTGACGTCTCCATCGGGGTATTCTGGTTTGTGGGGTCTTGTCCCTGTTGTGCAGCTGAGGGCTGTCTTGGTGACCCGATGGAGGACGTATGTTTGGTATTTTATTTTCTGCCTGCTGCTGTTTATTTTTGCCTTTTTTTTTAAAGCTACTTTTTTTGTTTATTTTAACTTGATTTTGTTTAGTGCTGCCTTTTGGTTTTTTGTATTTATGTTTTTTTATCTTTTTGCCAGACCTGACTCACTTGTAAATATTATAAATAAATTAATATTAAGCTCATTTTATTGTTTTTGTTGTTTTCCCCTCCTTTGTTTGTTGCATCTGCCGTCAGTCATGACAGCCCCGTCCTGAGTATGTTAAAGAACCTGCATAACGACCCACTCGGGTCGTTACAATGGCGACCGTGACAGGATGGCTCTGTTTTGGCTGGCGGGGTTGTTACGGCATTGGAGGATCATGAGTGTAAAAAAAAAAAAAAAATCTTTTTTTTTCTTTTAGGTGGGGAGGTGTCACGTTAAGTGATGGTTTTGCGGGAACTGCTGGTTCCCCGCTCGTTCCCTTTGTGGATTGCTGCCTCCTTACCTTCAAGTTTTTTTGTTTTGATGTTTTCGTCAGTGAGCTGCCGTTTTTCTGTCGTCAGTCGGGTCTGGTTGGGCAGCGAAGGTAGCGGCTGTGGCAGCAGCAGCAGGCAGTTTTTTGGAGTCGACGTTGGTCGAGTTTTTGAGCAGCAAATTGGAGCACGGCTACGAAGTGGAGCACGACGTAGAGGTGGAGTGTGACCATGAGTAGTCGTGTGACCACGAGCTGCTCATCTTTGATGACAGCGTGAGGCTGTCCTGACGTCTCCATCGGGGTATTCTGGTTTGTGGGGTCTTGTCCTGTTGTGCAGCTGAGGGCTGTCTTGGTGACCCGATGGAGGACGTATGTTTGGTATTTTTTTTCTGCCTGCTGCTGTTTATTTTTGCCTTTTTTTTTTTTAAAGCTACTTTTTTGTTTATTTTAACTTGATTTTGTTTAGTGCTGCCTTTTGGCCATTTTGTATTTATGGTTTTTATCTTTTTGCCAGACCTGACTCACTTGTAAATATTATAAATAAATTAATATTAAGCTCATTTTATTGTTTTTGTTGTTTTCCCCTCCTTTGTTTGTTGCATCTGCCGTCAGTCATGACAGCCCCGTCCTGAGTATATTAAAGAACCTGCATAACGGCCCACTCGGGTCGTTACAATATATATATATATATATATAAAAATATCTATATATATATAAAATATATAATATAAAATATTTAAATAACGATTACTTAATAAATTTAATGTAAAAATTAACAGTGTCAAATAAATATATATATATATATATATATATATATATATATATATATATATATATATATATATATATAAATAAAAATATAATATATATATATAAATAAATAAAAATATATAAATATATATATATATATATATATATATATATATATATATATATATATATAAATATATATATATATATATATATATATAAATATATATATATAAATATATATATATATATATATATATATATATATATATATATATATATATATATATATATATATAAATATATATACATACTAAAAATAAGGATGATATAATTTGCTATGCAATAAACTAAATATTAAAAAAAAGAAATTGATAAAACTATTGCAATGGAAACAAAAAATGTAAATTTCTCATTTCTTTTTAGAATGTAGAATAAAGTATATCGTATTTTTTTTTAAAACAACAATTTTACTTTATGATATTGAGTATCCTAGCACGAAAAATAAAAATAAATCATGAAAAAATCAAAAAGGAATATATATAAATAAAAATAACATAACACTAAGATATAATATAAAATATATATATATATATATATATATATATATATATATATATATATATAAATATAAATAAATAAATATATAAATATATATATACATACATAAATAAATAAATATATAAATAAACATACATAAATAAAATTAAATAAATAAATAAAAAATAAATAAAAATATAAAAATAAATAAATACACATAAAAATAAATATATAAATACGGAGGATAAATATGGAAATTGGGGAAAATAAATAAGAAAAAAATAAATAGTATAATGCTTGATATAAGCAAAAAAAATAAATAGGCAAAATTATATAAATAGTAAATATAAAATGAATAAAGCCATTTCTAATCTAAACCCGTTGAACATGAACTACAATAAAATATTCAAAGAAGAAAAATAAATTTTCATTTAATTTCTAAATCAAATAAACTGCATTCCGACATAATAAAAAAAAGATATTATCAAAATAACTGGGATCGAATAATTAGATAAGTCCGGCATTACATAAAAAATAAATAAATTGTAAACTTTGTTATTAAATAATAAATCTGTATCTTAACCTAAATTTTATAGAAATATTATATAAATAATTTGTAAACGACCTGTAAATAAATTGAAAAATATATTCTTAAATATAAATAATATTCTTAAATAAGACAGTAAATGTATAAAATAAATATAATAAATAAAAATATACCTATATTAATAAAAGTCACTGATCCATAAGAAATAAATAAATAAATTAATAGTCTGCTGTTTATAAATATAAATAAAATATAAAAATAAAAAATAAATAAAAATATAAAATAAAAATAAATAGAGAGAAATAAATAAATATATAAAAATAAATAAATAAAAATGCACTAAATTAAGATCAGGAGAGTTAAATAAATAAAATAAATCTTAATAAATGAAAAAAATAAAAAATTTTATATAATCTTCTCTAAATAAATAAAATAAATTATATATATAATGAAACAGAACAGAGGAATATATTACAAAAAAATAAATAAAAAAAAATTTATATGTCGTTCAGGAAGACTTTAGATATAAGCAGCGTGGACCTTTCCATAAATAAATAAATTAATATAAAAGTAAATTCTTAAACAATAAAGGTTTTAAATCATATATAATGTCTAAATTTTGAAAAAATAAAAAATATCTAAAAATAAAGAAAAAAAATAAATACAGCCTAAAAATAAATAAATAAATTAAATAAATAAATAAAAATAAATATTAAGTCCCTAAGAGAAAACGTTAATGATTGTCAATCGCTAAATACATCAGAATAAAATTAACCGGATTTAAGGTAAATTTCTAAATGAATAAATAAAATAAATAAATAAAAAAATAAATATTTATATAATATAAATAAATAAATAAAAAATAAATATATAATAAAAATAAATAACCAATAAAAATAAATAAATAAAAATAAATAAATAATATTTAAAAATAAATATACATAAATATAAATAAATAAAAATAAATATATAATATATAAAATAAATATAAATAAATATAAATACATATATATACATAAATATAAATAAATAGCATAAATAAAAAAATAAACAAATAAATACATATATATAAATAAATAACAAATATATAAAAAAATATACATAAATACATATATAACATACATATAAATAAATAAATAAAAATATAAAAAATTATAAAAAATAATATACTAAAAATAAATATATAAAAATAAATAATACATAAAAAATAATTATATAAAAATAAATAAATATATAAAATAAATAAATAAATATATATAAATATAATAAACATAAATAACATATATAATAAAAATAAATACATAAAAAAATACATAAATATAAATAAATAAAACATAAAAAATAAATAAAAATAAATAAATAAATAAATATAAATATAATAAACAATAAATAAAAATAAATATACAAATAAAAACATATAACATACAAATAAAAATAAATATATAAATATATAAACAAAAATAAACAAATAAATAAATATATAATAAATAAAATAAATATATATAAATATATATAAATATAAATAAATATATATAAATAAATAAAAAAAATATATAAACATATAAATAAATAAAAATAAATATATATACATAAATAAACATAAATAAACATATAAGCGGACATATATATACATAAAATAATATATATAAACAAATATATACATAAATTAATAAATAAATATACAATAAATAAATATATATAAATAAAAAATTAATAAAAATACATAAATAAATATAAAATAATAAATAAAAATAAATAAATATATATAATATAAATAAATAAATAATATAAATAAATAAATATAAATAAATAAAATACATAAATAACAACATAAATAAATAAATAAAAAATAAAAATATAAATAAAAATAAATAAATAAATGACATATATATAAAACAAATAAATAAATATAAATAAATATATATAAATAAATAAATAAAAATATCAAATAAAATAAATAATAAATATAAAAAATAAATAAATACATATAAATAAATAAATATAAATAAATATAAATAATAGATATAAATAAATAAATAAAAATAAATAAAATAAATAATAATAACATATATAAACCATATATAAAAATAAATATATATTATATAAAAATAAATAAAATAAATATATAAAAAAAAAAATACATATATATACAAATAAACTGAAAATAAATAAACAAAAAATAAATGAATAAATATAAACAACAATGATAAATAAATATATATATATAAATAAATAAAATAATAAAAATAAATAAATAAAATTAATAAATAAATAAAATAAATAAATACATAAATATAAATAAATAAATATATAAATAAATAAATAAAAATATATAAATACATAAATAAATATATATAAATAAATAATAAATATACATAAATAAAAATAAATAAATAAATAAATAAATATAAATATATATAAATATATAAACATAAATAAATAAATAAAAATATATATAAATATAAAATATATAAATATAAATAAATAAATAAATAAATAATATACATATATATATAAATAAATATAAATACATATATAAATAAAAAAATAAATATATAAATATAACAATAAATAAATATAAATATAAATATAAATAAATATAAATATACATACATATATAAATAAATAAATAAATATAAATATATAAAAAATAAATAAATATACATATATAAAATAAATAAATATAAATAAATAAATAAATAAATAAAAATAAATAAATAAAATATAAATAAATATAAATAAATATAAATAAATATATATAAATAAATATAAATACATAAATAAAAAAAATAAACAAAAAAAATAAATAAATAAATATAAATAAAATAAATAAATAAATATAAATATAAAAAAAATAAATAAATTAATAAAAAAACTAAATAAAATAAATAAACAAATAAATAAATAAATAAATATAAATAAATAAATAAATATATAAAAATGAAAAATAAATATAAAAAAATAAAACAAATAAATAAAAAAATATATAAATAAATATAAATAAATATCAATATTCTAATATAAATAATAAATAAATAAATAAATAAGTATAAAAATAAATAATAAAGAAATAAATAAATAAATAAATAAAATAAATAAATAAATAAAAATAAATATATATATAAATATATAAATAAATAAAATAAATAAATAAAAATAAATAAATATATATATAAAATAAATATATAAATATAAATATATAAGTGGAGAAAATAAATAACAACAAGCACATACGTACACAAAGCAACACGTGAAATATCACCCTACTGCAACTCACACAAATAAAAACCTAGATGGTTGTTGGGTAGGGGTTGGGGAAATAAAAAAATGAATGGGGGGTGGGGTTCTTGCGTCCCTAAATCCCTTGGCATTAAATCAATTGAGACCGATGCATTGGAAGAAAGGGGGTGCTAAGAGACAGGTGGGCAGAGCGACGGTGGCACAATAACTAAACCGAGTATTTTTGAAACAGAATTGATACAGCGTCAATGGACAAACTGGCTTTCAAGAAGTTTTATAAAAATAAAATATATAACTAAAGTTCATTTGCAAGCATAACGGTCATTTCTTTGGTATTATATATCGACATGCACCTATAATACTTATAACTAGTTTCATCCCAATATTAAACACTGGTCTCAGTTTAACAGGAGGCCCCATTGGCCACACTGCTCACTTGAACTACTTAGCTGAGCATGCAAGGATCTGATTACGATCTTTCCCAAATACCACTACTTAAACTTTCGAATCCTACTCTTATGTCAACTTAGGACAAGAGTTGTGGCACCATCCTGGCCTTCAAAAGTTTCCAAATCAGTAAAAAAAAAAATAAAAAAAAACCTGCATTACATAACGAAGCTTTCAAGTAAGTCTGGTCATTTCTGACCCAGCAGTTACAGAGATCTTGAAATGAACCCACACCACTTTCCCGATTTCTAATTATTATCTCCCGTTGAGGGACTGCGGTCTCCCTTTACCGCAGGATTGTTTGTGCCAGAGTTTCTGGATAAGTCGAAAATGCGAAAAATTTACTCCAGATATACATACATTTATACATCGGATGCATTTATTATAAAAACCAAGTTAAGCCGAAAACCAATAAATATTTCCAACTGTCCATCAATTAACCAGAAAATTCCCAGCTTGAAAAAACTTTCGCCATTAGCATACGCCAAACACCAAGTTTATCTATTATAGTTATTTAAAACAACCCATTAATATCAATTACAGGACGGCTGCAACGGGTGACTCAGTATAATTAACCAAACAAATGGCCCACATCAAATCAGCACTCATACATGAAAACCATAATGATGATAATTCAGCATTACTTTTCATTTAGCATGTAGCTATCATATACCTGTTAGAGAGGAAAATGAATCATTCAGTATTTCTCCTAAACGCTCACATTTAGCATTTTTCGTTTATGATGGTCAATGGAACGGCCAGTGCGGTCCTTCGGCGAAGCAGCAGACACGAATGTTTTCAAGGAATTGTATTTTTATGGCAAAATTGAGTCATATTTTTGAAATGGCTGTTTGTATCTGACCTGAAGCGAATTGAAATATCTTCGATAAACTTCTATATTTGTTAAAATACAAAATCAGGTTTGCACAGTCTATATGACGCATGAAATTCATTGGCTGGACCGTTCAATTCATACGATGCTTCTAGAAGGCTGCAGCAGAAATACACTCCATCAATCCTTCCGTCCCTCTCGCCCGCGTCTGCTTCTGTTTCCCGATTTACATTAACCTTCCATTAATGAAAGATAGCAGAATTGTGACTGACTTTAGACGGGGGAAGAGGGGATTGTTCTGAGGATTCAATTGCCTCTACCGCCGGCCTTCGCACTGATATATTAATCAAAATACTGACAAATTTCCCTCAGACAACTTTCCCTTCCTGTGGCCCATACTTTTTTTTTATTTTTTGTCGTACAAATTCTTGATTTAACTTCCTGTACTTCCCCCACGACCCATTCTATTTCCCTTCCTGTTGCTTCAAACCATTTCCCCTGTCTTTTATCCTTGTTTCCGCTCTTTCCTTATCTTATCAACGCATTCCCCCTTTCATCTTAGCCAACGCTCTTCTTACTTACATTTTTCTTATTCCTGTTATTTCTTTTTCTCTTCCGTTTATCACGAGTTATACCGCATTCACTTTCATACATGAAAATAAAATGAAGAAAATTGCTACGTTTATACAGATTCACAAACTAAACACGTTCCATGCAACATCTCACGGGCATATATTTTGCCTCCACAAATTCTTAAGGCAAATATGATCCAGATAAGTGCAGTTGCTCGCTCTCTCTCTCTCTCTCTCTCTCTCTCTCTCTCTCTCTCTCTCTCTCTCTCTCTCTCTCTCTCTCTCTCTCTCTCTCTCTCAAGGTAACCACGCTCTGTGGCTTTTATTTTCTTTTCCCAGTGGAAAAATTGTTCGTTCAAGGACATATATCCTTTACAATATGAAAGCTTCACTATACGGTATACCACACAAGTTGAAAGCATTCCGTGATAAAAGATCATAGATCCTAATACAATTCATAAAAAAAAAAGCTTTGATCAAATTTCTCTTGACCCAATTTCACCGGAAAAAACAAACAAACAAATACACACACAATCAGACACGATTATTGAAAAAAAGCACACAGGTAACAAAATATGTTCCAGAAGAAAATCCTTTAAAACTGCCTGCAACAAAATCCTCTCCTGATGCAACACACTGCAATAGAACACATATTGTTAAAAACGGGGCAGATGTCAATTTCTTAAATGTCAGAGGAATGACGTGAAGAAGGCGTAGGTCTTTGCATCTTCTCAAAAAATGCATTTTTTTCAAAATTCCTTCGTATCTTTTCGTACAACGCATATTTTTCAAAATCACTTCGACAACAGTGTTGCCGAGAATTGGTGGCAGATTCAATCCTGAAACTGTCTAGAGCCCAAAAGTGCCCAAAAGCAAACTGGCAGACATGAATTTTCCCTAATTTTTAAGGACGAGACTTTTCCATTTTTTTTAGATAAGACTAACTTTGTTCATAAATAACAACCTCCTCAGAAGTAACAGCTCATTAAACACACTGGATCTGGCTACGGCAAAGACGCGCACATGAATATATTCTTTTGTTTCAACACTGAGGGTTCTAGTTGCATCACCATACAATTTCGACAAACTCCGTTTCCCTCACAACGACGATAAATTGAACTAAAACGAACCAAGCGTATAATAACACACCGACAGACGCTCGAAGTAAAATCCAGAATACAGAAAAAAAGTATGAAAATACTACACACACTTAAAACAAATATACAATAATAAAATACGAGAGAGAGACCTTAAGTGTCCCCAATAGATATAAACAGACGCAGATGAAAACACTCCTCGCCCCCAAACGGCAAAAATTCTCTTAAATTGCGTAATGGGAATTCGTAAAAATCCTTCCCTCACCCAGCACGAAATTTACCTATTAACATCGTTAGCGTACATCATAGTCTTTGCTCAGATAGTACGCCACGAGAAATGGAAGCGGGGGTGTCAATCACGAATGCCAGTTTCATCCAATTCGTGGAGAAGAAGAAGAAGAAGAAGAAGAAGAAGAAGAAGAAGAAGAAGAAGAAGAAGAAGAAGAAGAATACTGAGGCGTATAAATAAACAAGAAAAGTTGACAACTGTTCCACTTGCATTACCGTCCTTGCAAATGAAATTTTAAAAATCTTCACATACAAATGTGAAACCTTTCTCCTGATATAAGACCAATTTTCTCTTTTATTTCAACAGATCCTGAAATCCTACTTTCCTTCGCACTATTTTAACCCTGACGCCCTCTGTGACAGTTCCTTCTCCCCCTGCGAAGCCTCTCTGTGCGTAAAGGCTGCACTGTGCATGACAAATCGGTTTCGTCTTTCGCCCCGGCTCCTTCTTTGCTTCCAAAAGCCCGTTGTTCTGTGTTGTGGTTAAAAAGTCTTTGGTTTGTCGTTTCTTTTTCAATAAATGAATAAATAAATGAACTTTTGATGCCGGTGAAAAAACGATCTGGAAAGCCAGTGTCAACACAATCGTTTGTTCTCTCACTCAAACTATTGCGTAACCCCAATGGCTAGTGTTTGCGTTGAGAGCGCTGAGAGAGGTTTGCAGGTGAACCTTTTAAAGGGTCTCCCTACTGTGGTTAATTGTTACGTGTGTAATGTGTACAACATTCTTTCACAGAAAAAGTTACAACGCTAAAAAAAAAAAAATAAACAAGACTGGCATTTCTAAACAAAATACCAAAAAGATATTATGCTGTTCTCCACATAACAATTTTACTCGCTCCTGAATTTCAGTCTCACTAACATGTGGAGCATAATGTCCAACATATACATGCCTGCATAATCTTACACGAATTTCACTTCGACTGCCAGCAATCTATCCCATTCTAATTTCTCCCAACATCAAACCTATCCAAAGATCAGGTGGTATGCCCAGACTAAGAAATCTGTCTGTTCAGCTTAATCAGAAAGAACGTCTAGCTCTGGCAACCATATGGACAGCGTTGCTAATCCAATGATTCGCGGTACGGCAATCTATCCACTCATTTAGTTCTATGACAACCACGGCCGTCCACCTCTCCGCCCCACAAACGTGCGTAGCAGCGAAGGAGGACATCCTACTTCAAAACCATATCCTGTGCATATATGCTGTTCAACTGATGAGTGCACATCAGTAAGGTGTTCATACAGCCATGATCGCTAATGGGACTTCCTAGGTTATGATCACAGCTATGCAGCAAGAGAAACTTCAGCATCTGTCCACACCAGGTATCACCAGAATCGGAATCATCAGCCTACATCTGTTTCTCCTCGGTGATTACATTGCCACTTTTCTTGAGGCGTTCAAGCGAGGTTTCGGTAGCCATGCCAGTTTACAGTTCTCTTACATAACTGTTTCAGAGATAAATGGAGGCGTTCCAGTTACGTCAGCTATATCAAAGCGACGCGAACGCACGGATACTCTTTTGCAGTTCTGCTTTCAAAGAGTTCCCCCAAGCGCGAGTTCTCACAAAAACACGTCACAACAAATCAAACGAAATATTACACATCAAACTGTGTGGAGAACAAGCGCCATCAAATCAAACACGTCACACGCCAACAGATTCCAACTGAAGAGACATGAAAGCAAACTCGAAAGCAAATAAAAATAGAAGCAGCACGATCGAACGGACTCAGGAGAAAACAACGAAAAACTAAACGACTTGAACTCAGAGCGAGACCTGAAACAGATTCGGGACCCGAGCAAACAAACGGGGCCGCACTACAATCCCGCCAAACAAGCACAGGCCAGAGAGCGCAGTGTCACTCCTGACCGCCGCTCATCCCCTTTAAACTTGGCAATATCAGAATATCATTAATTTCCTGTTGTTCCAGAGACCCTCTTTTTGGATAATGGAACTTCAGACGAATTTATTTGTCTCTCGCTGTCTCTCTGCTGCTGCTGCTGCTGCGGGGATTTCACACAGAGCACAAAGAGGGAAAGAGACAAACGAACGAAAAACTAAATGAAAAATGTACCAGATGAAAAGCTTCCCATTATCCACTTCAAAACAGGGAGGGAAGTGGGGTGGTGGGGTGAGGAGGATGATCCTTTTAATTGGAGCTATCCAGGTCCCAAACGCCTACCACCTGGAGAGAGAGAGAGAGAGAGAGAGAGAGAGAATACAAACTGTTATTCAAGAGGACCCTTACAGTCGTCATCATGATCGAGCATTACATACCATACATACATATACAAATACACATATATATACATGTATATAGACATGCATACATACATAATTACCCTTCCTTACATATCACCTTAAATAATTCCACTATGGGGTTGCACATTAAAACGTTGATTTACCTGTTCACTCAGGAACAGCATTTTGTGATAATTTTTCAAATCACTGTTAGGTGGTCTAACCCTAGATATTTCTTTCGATAAAAAAAGAGCAAGATCCAATATTCTGGATCATTTTCGACTTGTTAATCATTCCAAACAAACCTGTCATTTCAATCGATAAAATGTCTCGTTTCCTCACGCAAACTGGGACGTAATGTCAAAATTACAGTAAAATTCATGGCGCAAAGTATACACCCCTTCATCAACTCATAGTTCCGACCCAGTTACTCGCTTTTACCAGTGCTGTTGGTTCCCCTCGTAAAACAACGTCGTATTTGTACAGCACTTCATTCAGCCCAGTTCTAAAGGTTTACTGCAACAATGCCATCTGCACCTGACTTACTAACGCGGTGAATATATATATATATATATATATATATATATATATATATATATATATATATATATATATATATATATATATATATATATATATATATATATATATATATACCGACTCAACTCTTGCCAACATTTTCCACCCCAGGTTCTTCATTCAGCAATATGGCAACACTGAATCTGGTCACGTCCTGGACGGGTGACCACACGACAAAGAAGAGTAATACTGGATGCATTACCCTTTTTCTTTGTATGGGAAAAAGGTGTTTAGTGACATGAGGAAGGTGGAGAGGAATGTCTAGATGGGATGGATAGACGGAGTGACAGAGATACCATCCAGGAAGCGAGAATGACGCACTGGGTGTGGGGGACTCGACACGCTGCTGGCGAGCCTTCTGTGCAGGTGTATGAAGCTGCTAGTGTTGCGAAAGTTTTCCTCCAAGGGCGTTAATCCATCATTCGACAGATTCAATGTGAATGTGGCGACAATAGTCGTCCTTTCTTACTGGAAATGCTTAATGTCGTTATACTGTGTCCATACATGCAAAGTTCTAAATGTCATATATATATAACGTGAAACCGGTCAGGATTACTCTGCAAACATGCAAAGTTCTAAATGTCTTATATATAACGACGAAACCGGTCAGGATTACATCTGCAAACATGCATTACGTTCAGTGTGATTTTAAGGGAACGTGTTAATGTATACATATAATGTATATATTATATACATATACATATATACATATATATATATATATATATATATATATATATATATATATATATATATATATATATATATATATATATATATAGAGAGAGAGAGAGAGAGAGAGAGAGAGAGAGAGACAAATACTCCTTTATCCAGATAAGAATAGTAAGTCAGTAATTGCCTCGTATCGAGGCGAGCAAGCAATACAGTTAAAAGACGCACGCAAAACTACAGGCCTCTGATCGCGTTACAAAATGCCTTCAAACTTTCCAAAGCACTTTCACAGAAAACTGACATGTCAAGTGGGCGTTGCACGAAGTTATTTCAAGTTTACGATATTCCCGCACGTCTGTCTATAAGGGTGCAATGAACATCTTTAAATTATTCAACTAGCTTATTCAAATAAGGGAGTTAACTTGTTTAAGCGACGACAAAAAGGGCCACTCAGAGGCTTTACGGCTTATAGCATCTTGAATTGAAGTGAATATAGAATTTAGGCGAAAGGCCAAGCACTGGGGCCTATGAGGTCATTCAGCGCTGAAATGGAAAGTGACGGTAAGAGGTTTGAAAGGTGTAACAGGAGGAAAACCTCAAAGCAGTTGCACTATGGATCAATTGTTAGGAGAGGGTGGAAAGTAAGATGGGAGTGAGAGAATGTGAAAGGAGGTACAGTAAATGGAGCGAAAGGGGTTGCAGCTAGGGGCCAAAGAAAAGTAATGCCTACAGTGCACCGCATGAGGTGCACTGACGGATATGCAATTTCAAAGAGAGCACAGAGGCTATCGTGTAAAAATCAAGACTGCATACCGTATGTTCACAGCGTTTATCAATGTGCAATAACATACGAGTTTCTTATCAGCACGTATATCAGCCTAACTAATCCAACAAGAAAAAAAAAATCTTGAGAATAACCTCACATTCTTCAAGTTCAGGCAATCTTGACTTTTTTTACGTCTATTTAAGGAATGTGATCTTCGGTGTAATTATTGGGACCGATGATAGTTACCATTAAATCTTTAAAAATCACAAATTACCGGCAACAAAAATAACCTCAAGAGTTGGAAAAAATGGCGACAGATCATTAACATAAGCAAATAGAAGGTTCAACCGTAGGAAATGTCACACTGGCTTATTACGACACGAATGGCGAGCGGTGAAAGTCGGAACTGACGTCTAAGATGGAGTGGGAAGGAGAGAGACGAATAAATCAATAACAATAATACTCTACAATGAACTTAAACAGCCCCAAATTGGCAAAACATTTTTTCCAACACGCCCCATCAGCGATATGTCTTCACGAGGAAACGAAATAAGACGACAAACAGCACAGGTATAAGATACCACCAAGACGCAATTTCAAATGATTCTGAAGATAAACACAGAACGTCATACGAAAAATGTATGCAGTTTCCCGCTGCATACGACCAGTAACGCTTTCCCAAATGGTGGTTTGGACGGGTGTGACAACAGTCACTTACCCAAAAGGCGCTGAGAGGGCATAGTGAAAGGGGAAGGGCATAAGGGATTGGGACAGGCAGATCCCTAGGGAGGCGAGGGGTGTCACCCTGTTTTCAGGATTTGACCTTTGAAATAGGATTTTGCTCCCCTGGGCTCTCATTTTCTCGTTCCTGGAGGCAAACTTTTATGAGCTACATGTCAGATTTTATCAAGAATGCTGTCTTGGACTAAGTTCAATATACAATATCAAAATGGTTGTGATGGGCAATTAATAGCTTCATGAAAATAATTAAA
Organism: Macrobrachium rosenbergii; assembly: GCF_040412425.1. Classification (NCBI taxonomy): domain Eukaryota; kingdom Metazoa; phylum Arthropoda; class Malacostraca; order Decapoda; family Palaemonidae; genus Macrobrachium; species Macrobrachium rosenbergii. Next base: position 8,330,316 of record NC_089772.1, on the reverse strand, counting down.
GACACTTCATAATTAAATGACTGATGAGAATGTCCTCTAAACTTTACATTCAGAAGAAGAAAAGCAGAATTCAGTTACAGAGTCTCATGTAATACGCTTCATTGGGAAAAACGGCGACATAAAAATATAAGAATCAAGACCACCAAGGTATATATTGCACTTCTTACAAAATAATAAACTCGTTTAGAAATCTGGTATTACTGCACAGATACGGTCCTGGGAAACTTGCAAGCAATTTGGGAAAATCAAGCAAGATTTTCATAATACTTCCAACGTTAAAATTTTAACAGGAATTCGACACAGAAAAGATGCATTTTTCAAAAAAAAATAAAATAAAATAAAAAAAAAAAAAAAAAAAGGACATAAAACTTAATACAGCGAGAACACTGAAGTGACAGGACACAGCAATAAATGTCAAAAGCTCATGTACGCATTTGCTGTCAATATGCCCCGGCCTTCACCCACCGCCCACAAACGCAGTCACGCCCATCCCTCAAAAAACTTTAAGCTCCTCCACCCACGCTCATTTCCCACCCATCCTTCCGACGACTCTTCCCTTGTTGTTTCTTTTTATACTGTCAATCAGTCTCTCTCTCTCTCTCTCTCTCTCTCTCTCTCTCTCTCTCTTACATATACTGTATATAAACGCACGAACGCGCGCCTTCCATCACTATTTTCTCGTTATTATATTGAATAAAATTTAGCATAAAAATAATTCTACGTTGATTTTTCCATTCCCCAGTCTCTCTCTCTCTCTTATATATATATATATATATATATATATATATATATATATATATATATATATATAATCATATATATATATATATATATATATATATATATATATATATATATATATATATATATATATATATATATATATATAAATATACGATATATATGCACCTTTTACCACTATTTTCTCGTTATACTGAATAAAATTTACCATAAAAATAATTCTACGTTGATTAATCCATTCCCCAGTCTCTCTCTCTCTCTCTCTCTCTCTCTCTCTCTCATAAACGCACGAACGCGCGCCTTCTACCACTATTTTATCGTGATTGTATTGCATAAAATTTAACTTAAAAATAATTCTACGTTGATTATTCCATTCCTCTCTCTCTCTCTCCTCTCTCTCTCCTTAAAATAAGACTATCCATTACCGGATCCATCCTACGCAAAGAGGTCACTGCGGTGAAGGAGCAAGTATGTCACATAACGGTGGACGACAGGTTCTCATCTAATCTTTAACCCCTGGCCTGGCATTACCGCGGAGGCTCTTAAATTTGAAAGCTTTCCTTGGGCCGAGATTAAAAGGGTGTTTGGGAAGTACAACAGAATATTCAATTCCATTTATAAAGGAACTTAAATTTCATAGCTGGGTCAAATTCGAACGTAAAAGGTGGCTCTATTCCATTTCAAAATTTATTTACATTTCGTCAAGATACTGTCAATCTCATGTTGCATTCATCTTGCTCATCTGCTCAAAGTTGCTGTTTCATTCGAATTTTATGCCATGAAAATGAATCAGTCATGTCATTTTGTCTATCAGTTAGCATTCACGAATTGCTAGTATACAATCAAGATGATTCATTCCGTCTTGGCATTTTCTTCTATTAAATAATTCATTTCATTGTTCGATCCCTAAATCATATCAGGCCACTGCATTGTACTTTGATATTTCACTGCATACATGCTAACACTGGACTGCTACATTTTATTTTTATATTTGTCTTCACGTTTTACGAGGAAATGAGTCAGAATACGGAGTTTCTTCATTTTGAAATATGTTCTTAAAAACCAGAGTACAATGAATATTGAATATAAGAAATGCCCCTGGATTTCACGTGAGAGTTACGACAGGAAATAACTGTTTGTTACAATCACTATCCTCGAAAACAGAGGTTCCGCCCTTTCTCCGAACGCGTCACAAGGGTCAATATTCTTTCAGGAACCAAAGGAGTATTCATTATTTCTTGCAAAGCACCTGAGCCTGGAGTTGAAATGAATGCCGCACCTATGTACAATGGCATGTTTCTTAACAAAAAAAAAAAAAAAAAAAAAACAAGCAAGCAGTGCTTTAAAATCACACACACACACACACACACACACACACACGTGTGTGTGTGTGTTTTACAGGATATATACCATAGTCGTAATCTGTTTCAGATATAAGACTAGAACTGCCGAAAGAGATAATGGTTCAAGTATCTTAACAAAGCTTATAAATTGGTCGTGGAAATACAAACAGACTGACTTACGGTGGAAAATGTCGATTTCGAAACCAAATCCAACATCTCTGGAATAGTCACAAGATTCAAAACAAGAGCTTCCAACCTTAAATGCGTATAGACAAAGTCAACACCGCAACGTTTGTACAACTCGGCGCGTGCTCTATAGAGGGACCAGGGACCTTTACTAATCCCTATTATTTCTGAGAAAAAACCGCTATACCCACCTTTTCTTCCCTCGGTCTTTTTTCCTTTCTACTAACCTCATTCCTCAAGAGGCCTGGGGACGCTTACGGCTTTGTATTCCGGGATAAAATTATAATATAAGGTTCCTGTATAGCTGGCGCTCAAGATTCAATCCCCTACTCAGATGGTAGGTGTTGGCTAACTAACCATCTTTCTCAACCCATGGAGTGTTTTCCTTGCTGTTTATTAACCATTTCTCTCCCTCTCTCTCTCTCTCTCTCTTATATATATATATATATATATATATATATATATATATATATATATATATATATATATATATATATATATATAATCACTTTACTCCACTGCGTTTTCTATCTATTAACAATAAGATAACCATTTTGTATCTCACAAAAACTGCAACAATAAAGGTATTCTGTACCATACTTTGTATAGCTTCACTCGTTACACACTTTTCATACTAAACCTGATGTACATTCTAGTTTTATATCTCATGCACTTTCTAAATTTATGCAAGAATATGAAAGAGTCATATTGCATTTAGAGTCTGTTTCTGAAAATGTCAATGACACGGCTCAATAAATATGGATAAACGCAATACTAAAATAACAAGTTAACATCAACGTGTTATCTACAGCCCCACAAGTCAACAGATGTGACCAATACTGAAAATTTCAAGTGCGGAAAAGTTAAATTTGTAAACATTTCAAACGAAGCACGCAAAAAGTAGTCAAGGGGTCGCCAAAACCTCTGTTCGACGTCGCACCAAAGGAGAAACCTCTTGGTTCCGCTCGGTTAAGATCAAAGACTTGAGTCACCTGCAAAGCATCAGCTCCTCGCCAATTTTGTAAAGCAACGTTGAAACTAGAATGACCATTTGGACTTTATGAATGTAATGCTTGGCACATGATCTTAAAAAATAATTAATATAAAAAATACTCTAAGTATCACCAATGTACAATCCGGGTAAACAAAGAGACAGGAATTTCATCGTCATACTGGGATATTAGCAATAATTTGGAAAATTGAGTAACTTACTGCCTTTTAACAGGCTGGCTAATATTTTCATTATACGTCGGATACATAATTGTGAATTTTTGCTGACATCTCCAAGCAGTTGAATGTTTGGTATTATTTTTCAACACGGAACAACCAAAACGTTGGCCGTTTTGGATGCTTCATATAGTGCAAAGAAGGCTTCAGCGATAAGAAAAGAATCCGCACACGTGGGAAAGATACACCCTGACCCTGACTTTCATAACTTGCAAATCACAAACTGCGTCTTTCCAGGAAGGGCCCTAAAATGTTTAAATCCATCTAATTTTTATCCCCTCAGTTGCCCAAATTTTTCTTATGAAAACCTTGCTTGAGGGGACAGTGGTACAGTGTTGCAAACTTTCCATTCCTGCTTCCTTTGGTTATTATACTTTATCCTTCATTCAAATAGTACTCGAAACGCTTCGAATTCCTCCGTGGCGAAGCATCTGAATTGTGAATATAAAAAAATCATGCGTGTGTAAGTGAGAAAAATTCACACACATATACATATTTATATAAATATGTGTGTGTGTGCATCTTCAACAGCCATAATCACCAGTCATTATGTATTCAACAACAAGTTGTTTCTCTTATAAGTAGTTAGTTCCACAGACATATAAGGCAATAATCACTGCCACACTGGCGCTTTTGACTAACGAATGGATTTGCAGCTTCGTGAACCTACCCACAAACTTCACCAGCGAGACACCCCTGTATTCTCTAATCTACTGTCCTCAGTCATTTCTACATGATCAAACCATCCCATCACACACACTCCAACTTCTGCCTCTATATATGGAATGTACTCCATTTCGCCTTCAGATTTTTGCAAAGATTCTACCTTATTTAAGGAAAGGATTCGTCTTTCTTCTGATGTTACCATCGCTCACTATATTTACTCATCACAAGCATTTCACTAAACCATCGCTTTCATTCACACATCATATTTACATAGGTATATATATATATATATATATATATATATATATATATATATATATATATATATATATATATATATACATACTATATACATACATGCATGGACCACATTATTTCCCATTACAAGGGCCAGCTCCAGAGAAAAAAAAGAATAACACAATGTTCAACGATATACCTGTACTTTAACAGGTGTGTGTGTGTGTGTGTGTGTGTGTGTGTCTTCCCCCTCATTTGATTTTTCATCTGAAAACCCAAATAAACAAAGCCGCTCTTTCCAATTTCCGGGTCGGAACCCCAAAAAGCCAAACCTCCCTTTCCCTGGTTCAGCGACCTCCAAACGAGCGCTGTAATTAAATGCAAATCAAGCACATTGCATATGCCATTGTATACGCGTTAATTAGAAAATGCATGAATGAATGTGTGTTTATTACTCGGCTGTAGCTTTTAACTTAACTTTCCGGGTGATTGCTGAATTATTGAGCTATATTGAGCATTATTATTTCTGTTAATCGAGGTGAAACAATTCTGCGAGAGAATTACAAGATCTTTCTTCTACAGTAGAAAATTTACAGGTTTAGTATTTGTTCATATTCCATTTTATCAGTTCATAACGCCTCCAGCTGCATTAAAACATTGATACAATACAATATGGCTGAATGAAAGAGTGTATTACCGTTACAAATACTACGTTTTAATCCATTCTATGAATGCTTTACAGAGTTAAAGAAGGGCAAAATGAAAGATAGGGCTTACGAGGTAACACATGAGGCAACCAAACGCCCTCATGAGGATAACACAGTCTCCTGCAATGAAGGAACTTCTGCCATGAACGATACCTACACTACAACAACTCGACAAATGCTATAAATATGACCACACTTCCAGTTCGGTTTACTGAACACCGGCAATTACACAATTCTGTACCTTGTACATTATCGTAGACGGAGACTTACTAGGCTTTGTTTACATCAAATAATCCACATTCCGGTTGATGAATGTTGAAAATATAAACAAAAATGGCGCTAACTCTTAGCCGTTATTGGAAACTCATGTGTTTTAAATAGGGAAAAGAGCAGCCTCTGATGATGAGATGTTCAGAATACGATCTATCCCGAGATTTCAAAACTTAAATCGATAAGAATCCTGTATATAAAATAATCCATAAGTCTTGCTTTGTTTATTTGTTTATAAATCTGACATTTCAATCTGACAAACTCTTCCAGCCTGTTCCCAATGTCTTTCACTTGTTTATTTATTCCAGAACGGTACAAAAATATTTTCTTTATTCTTTAATCGAAGCGGAGACTAGTGCCTAAGCCTTTTCGTTTATTCCAGAATCCTCACTGAAATAAAACCTAGTCTTCTATTTATTTTCTTTTCTATAAAAGGTTTCTCACGAAGTTGCATGCATACACACACACACACACACACACACACACACACACACACACACATATATATATATATATATATATATATATATATATATATATATATATATATATATATATATATATATATATATATATATATATATATATGTATATATATGAATGAATTTTATATCACATCACCGTGATTCATATACAAGCATTAAGCTACAAATGTCCTTTAATATCCAATTCGCTGTGCCTTGGAAATAATATATTTTCATATATGTTAACCGAAGGGGAATTTTTTTTAGTAGACAATAAGTTCGTCGTCTCGTGGGCTCGAACCACGGAAGACAAGAACTCAAGACTACAGTGAGGCACATTAAACCACTCGGCCATCAATATATATATATATATATATATATATATATATATATATATATATATATATATATATATATATATATATATATATATATATATATGTATATATATATATATATATCAGTGGTTCTCAATCTTTTCTCAGTGACGGCACCCTAACTAATGTACTTCTTATTTAACGAATAAAATTATTATCTATAATCAGACCATAATCAGCACACCGTACACGCAGAAATATACTGTACACGCAAAGAGCATAATATCAGAAGAATTAGATAAACATAATTAAAGTAAACACACTGATAATAATTATATGAAGACTTCTGCAAACTTTTTTATTTTTACAAATGTTCACTGAGATGATTTGGCCAAGACAAAATTCATGATAATCTCATGGCAACCCTGGGCACTGTCTGTGGAACCCCAGGGTGCCACGGCACCAGTTTGAGAATCACTGATATATATATATATATATATATATATATATATATATATATATATATATATATATATATATATATATATATATATATATATATATATATGAAAATACGCGCATCTTCGTCGGGAAACCGTTTTTGAGGAAAAGATAACAAAATTGAATATATACTGTATATAATGTATATTCAAAACTGTAAAAAATTCTTTTGCTTCATTACCCTTGTATCCGTAAGAAGCTGTGTCAAATAATTACTCACCAACTGCCAACAAGAAATATACTAATCTGTACAAGACTCAGCTCCCTTACCTGAAAATAGAAACGCAAATTAATCACAACTCTCCATAAACACATAAATATCGGACCAATAATAACAAAATAATTTTCTTCATGGGTATTTAAGATGAAAAGTGAAGTCCTGTGATCTCGTGCGAACAATAAATCTGATTATTATTATTATTATTATTATTATTATTATTATTATTATTATTATTATTATTATTATTATTATTATTATCATTATTATTATTCTTAAGCACACAGTAATAAGCCACAGTTTAAAACCAGAGCAAATAGAAATGTAACAAAATTCATATAAAAAAAACTAACAAAACAATCATGCAAAAATTAAATTACTACCCAGTAACACCAGTAACATGGAAAAAAATGTTGCATATACAATAAAATGCGTAAACTAGACACATCATCACCACAGGAAGAGCTGACTGAGACGCTCTGCAGGTGGGGAGATCAGGTACAGTACTTGTCCAAATGAAAACCTTATCTTGTCCAAATGAAAACCTTATCTTTACAGCTATATATATATATGCCTGCATATATACATATATATATATATATATATATATATATATATATATATATATATATATATATATATATATATATATATATATCTCTTTCTTTTTTTATTTACAGACAGATAGATAAGATAAATTTGCTGTAATAATATATGGCCAGGAAAAGAGAGAGAGAGAGAGAGAGAGAGAGAGAGAGAGAGAGAGAGAGAGAAAGGAATCTTGAAACAACAGTGCACCACGAAGAATGTTGATTAGTGCACAGAACCTACCAGCAGCCGAGGACTCCACAGTACATGGGTTAGCCAAAGGATATGCCCATCTAGAGACGAGGTCCTGACCCAGAGCAAGGGCCTGATACAAGGCATGAGAGGGGTATTAAACGGGTGAAGGGATGGCGTCTTCTTTCCAGCAAGACCGACGCAGCCGAGCACTACCGTGAGAACCTGTTCAATTCACACGGGAAGAAAACGAGAGTCCACGGAGGAGACACTAGTGAATTCTTTAGGGTGCAATGGTTTGTCCTCTGGCGACGACGCCACGGGAATGTGCTGGAAAAAACGGACTCTGGCTTAAAAAGAGTGTGAAATAGGAACGTTTGCAAAGAGCCCTTGGAACACTAGGTGATAATTAAAGAAGTGGTAAAGATTATACTGAACGTTATTCGTTCAAGCTTTCAAGTTTTAACAGTCTAGCTCGGACTCGACGGGGGGAATAAAGAAGAAATGTGTGTGTGTGTGTGTGTTTTAATCACTCAAGTAAAAAACAATTCCGGCATCTGCCTTATATGGACGAATGCTTCTAAAATACAAAGACATAAACAACATGAGAATCATAAATAGCACAGAACTTCGTCATCTGAATTTCAACTAATTGAAGATACACATCCATGCTATATTTCTCATGAATAACGATTACACGACGGGGAAAAAAATCGCTAATTACATCTTCCTTTGTGAGCGCTTGAATGAGAGATACACAAATAAGATCAATTATGAAAAAAACCTAAACATGTGACAGATCATTTTCAGAAAATCACTAGCTGTTGACCTATGAACTTTCATTAGTTGGAGCTGGGGAGACTGCAGGAGTTGCTTGACTCCTTTATTTTTCGAACGCTATTCTGTTTTGACGAGAGCGATGCCCTGAGGAGCCAAGCAGGCCGAAATGTACTGTAGTATCGTTACTGAAGAATTCAATGACAAACAACGTACGTCTCGGAACTTTTTCTCCTCAAACCCGACCGTTACATACATTAAGGGCCAATAAAACGAATGTTCTTCTTCCTTTGGCAGAGTTATTGAACTGTATGCCAAGTCTAGACAAAATCAATAGCCGCCGACTGCATCCACTTGTGGGTACAACGTGCAACGTGCCTAATAAATAACCTACCCACTGGTACAGGACCCCTAAAACGTGCTTTTGTCATAAAGCTGAAATAAAACAAATCTCCCTTACAACCCTTCTTCTTCTTAAAAAAACACGTTTCTGGTCCCAATCTACAGCAAGTACAAAAAACCTAAAAAAAATTAAACAGTTTTCATGATCACTAGTAAGCATTTTTTATTGCTTTGCCGGCTGACAGCCTCATCCTGCGCGTAAATCATACTCCCTCTTGGAAATCATGATTATTACCTGCTTAGTTATTATCACTAATGTTCGTGTTATCGGTACAAGAAACATTACGGGAAAGACAACGGGCGTTAACTTGAACAGCAACGTTCTACAGAATAAAATGACAAGTGATTATGCAAAGGACCGAAAAGCCCACACAGGCTGGAAACGCTGCAAACCCATACAGCGTTGGGTGTAGCACGGCGACTACAGCGCATGCGCGATACGAATAATGAATGAGGAGAAAATGACGCCCCCTTGAGACCCAATGAACGCCTCCTCAAAAAGGACACACATACGGCCGTGACCTCCGCCTTATTTCTCAACTGGAGGTGGTGTGTTTATTCACTTGTTCGTTGGGATGTTCCCTCTATTTCTCTGGTATTTTCTTCTCTATTTACACTCGCTTCTCTTCCTTTTGTGTCTCGATTCGGCAGCCCATGGATGATGCTTAGCAAATCGAAGTTAATGGCCACTGTGGGCTTGTTCTGTTTGAATATATGCACGTAATGGTGCATTCTCTCTCTCTCTCTCTCTCTCTCTCTCTCTCTCTCTCTCTCTCTCTCTCTCTCTCTCTCTCTCATGTCCCAGAATCTCTTCCCTTGCATTTCACAATTGGTACTGACAGTGAAGTTCGAAAAACCACAAAAACTTGATTCCATCAAGTGAACTGAAGCATATCATTTACTATCTGTTCGATATTCACCACACTCACCAAGACAGAATTGATATCCACATAAGCATACAAAACCTTAATAAATACAAAAGAAAATCTGCTATATTAAAAAAAAAAAAACCCCAAACTCTTAACCAACAGCTGCAAGCCTCCTATCTCTTAAAAAAACCACTCACTTATGAAAATTTTCCAATTTATTAAATCCACTTTCCCATCTTTCAGAGCAACTATCTCTTTTTGCCTCTTCTCCAGATTCATCTTAAGCTCCTAGTTCCTTTCCCACCAAGTTTTCCCTAACCTTCAAGCTTCTTTCCTGTTTAGTTTTCCCACTAAGGAAAACCTTTAATCATTCCACTCCAAGTTACACGACTTGTCCTCTCAGGTCCGTAGATCGACTTTTTATAACATTCTCACTGGGATATTTTCGTTCTTATGCGATAGTTCATTAAAACTATTCAACAACAAAATCCATAGCCTTTTCCTACGAAAGGATGTATCTGATGGATCAGAAATCAATGTTTTACACTTTTCCTTTTAAATAAAATCAATGCAAGAACATTTATCTCCCTCCCGCGACCCGCCCCTCCACCTCCCCCACCCCATTCAAAATATATCTTGGTTAACATTATTCTGCACTAATAGATTACAAATTTCAAAAGAGAGAGAGAGAGAGAGAGAGAGAGAGAGAGAGAGAGAGAGAGAGAGAGAGAGAGAGAGAATGCCTTTAAGAACAGAGGGCTCATCAAATGCCTGTCTCTTGCCCTGCAGGAAGAAGAGTCCTCGGTCCTCCCCAAGATCAGGTTGTCCTCTAAAACAGGACCAGCGCAACCTTCCGGCAGGATCTTGGCTCCCGCAACTGATGCTCCCGATCACCTCTGCAGCAATGCATTTAACAGCAAACCATCCAAAACAGCCCTAGATTACTCTGCAGCCGCCAGTGACCTCGCAGCCACAGCAGACACCAGTAGCACTATCGTCTGCCCTTCTGTATGAACCCTCAACCTTGCCCTCAACCTCCCACCTCCCTCAACCCCGCAAAAATCGTCACCACGTCCCGTGGACCCCTACCATGCACTACCTATACCCTGGGCTACCAAGCTACTCACGCAGCAACTACGCTCCGCCCAAGCTAAAAATCCAGTTGTCCTTTAAGAGAAGCATTTAATGGTTCCTCCTCCCTCTGCGGTTTCAAATGCCATCTGCCTCACTGTGGTAATGACGATGAACTGGCTGCAGCGCAAGACTAATCAGGCCAGTGGCTTGAAGCTACTCAGGGCAAGAAAGGCACCGCAACATTTAACAACGGGCAAACGAAAAACGAACAGCATCTTCGGAGAATTGTCTCTTTTCATTCAACTACATTCTGACAACGTTGCTCGTCTCCCTGAAGAACGCACACCGAGACGCCGAAGACAAAGGGAAACGCGACTGAATAACAATAACAAAAAACAATACTCAAAAAACGCGACTGAATAACAATAACAAAAAACAATACTCATGGAGAAAAAATTGTAAAGCAAACAATCGAATGTTAAGTTGATTAGTATGACAAGCGGAAATGTAATGGGGAAATTTTTATCAAAAACAATGATCTCGTACTTAACAAGAGAAAAATCATTAGTATTTCTACTCGTTTCCTCGGCATATGCACGCACCAATTGTATCAATAACTTTCTATGGAAATGAAACGAAAACCGGAAAGGAAGAATCAATACAAAATATTGCTTCCAAAGAAATGGTAAACAGGGAAATGTCGGTACTAAAAGCAATAATTAAAGACAGAAGCCATTTCAATAAACATTTCTTCCAACAAGATCGACGGGACCAGCATCACGGGGAACAACGCAAACAAGGTCTATAGGGTTAAATCTATAGACCTTGAACGCAAACATAACTGATGCCTACCAAACTTAAATCCAAAATTAATCTTTTCCGGGCTTTTAAGTCCATCCAATACTATAATTTTTTCCTTGCAACTTATTACACGTTACAAGTTTTTAAGCAAAAATCTTCCTTACAAATTTCATTCTTCATGCTTGTAAAACCTACCTACACCAAAAATAAACATCTCAGCAAAAATACATGGGATGAGGACTGTCCATGAACAAAGGAGATGCAAAGTTACTGGTGGTGGGGTCTCCTAAAGAGAATTTGCTTTAAATAGTTGAGTGCTACAATCAAACGTTATTTCACCATCGTTGTTTGCCTTTCTTATGGATTTTATAACGAAAAAGTAGTCGATGGAAGAGGTTCAGATCGGAGTAACGAGAAAAAATTGGCATACTTACAATGCGCAAATGATGCTGGTTTTATCAGCAAAAACAAAAAAAAAAAAAACTACTTGCAAACTTGCTTAATAAAATTTATAATATACCTAAACGGATGGGACTAAAAATAAATTTAGGACAATCACAAATAAAACGACGATGCATGCTCATCAGGATCAAATAATGTTAGACGGGAGAAGAATGAATGAGGTTGAACCTTGCAAATATATAAGAAAAATTATATCCCGTACAGATTCTTCTGAGTTGAAATTTCATGAAAGACCAAAATAAACAAATAAAAAATGGGCAAGTTGAATACGATTTGGAGATCAAATCAATTGAAACTGCTAACGAAGGAAATATTATACAAAGTTTAGTGCCATACGGCCACGAGCCATCACCCACGGACACAAGTCATGGTACTGACACCGTAACTATATCGAAAAGACCTGGTCGATTTAAGAGGAGTCAAATGGCAGGATGCAGTTTGAAATGATACCCTAAGGAAAACTACGGAAGTTCCATATATATATATATATATATATATATATATATATATATATATATATATATATATATATATATATATATATATATATATATATATATAACACATATTTGTGTATGTATGTATATATTGAGAGAGAGAGAGAGAGAGAGAGAGAGAGAGAGAGAGATTATTTTCACGCTAAACTTAAATGAAGTGCAGAATAAGTAAACCGGTTCTAACTGCGATCCATTTAATTATGGAAAGTACCTAGTAACAGCCGTCATTGGTGCGGCGGTCATTTGGTCCCAACAAGACTATGTGCAGAATCTTAATCATAAATGGTAGTCATTTACAATTTAAATTACGTATCAAATCATTATCATTACTGAGCACGTCGAAGTGGCCATCAAACTGCAGTATAAACAAATTGAGACAAGAAGGTATTTTAATTTCAACCATACTAGAAAAACAATGGCTACCGGATCCGGAATTCACTTCTCCCTTCCATACTGCCTTAATCCTACTTTTTTCTTTTATGGCAACAGAAGAATCAGACAGAACTTTTAGCATTTTTATGCTGGTAGCCCTTTCCTTTTTTTGTATAAATCAGCAAAAATTAGTTTCCTTTTCGTTTACTTCAATATTTTCTGTATGAAATAGGTCATTTCTTTATACAATAAGTCATTCGTTTGACACCACTTTAGTGTTCCATAACAATGCATTTAATTGCTATGCACAAAAATACTAATTTGCCTACAACCTGCATATAATAACTTCATAAAAATTCAATTCTACAGAAGTATCAGGCCGATCTGAATCAAACACCTTTCAACTCCCATCTCTTCAACTCAAGCCATAAGCAACCTTTTACCAACCCTGGACCATATGAAAAAAAAACTGCATTTCAGAAGACGCCATTTTTACCCTTGTCCCTCTCTCCACAACCAATACCATCTTTCTTTGTGGACTCTCACCCATTTACAGGCAATTTGGAAAAGGTATTTCCCAAACCACTCCTTTGCTTTCACAATGGTACAGTGACATTTTTCACCCTCGCTGTTTTTTCCCATCGATGTCCCTGGAATTGAATATTTTTCAGCATTATTTCCATAAACATGTATAATAGGATCGATATGCACACTGGCTCTCAATCGTTGCTTAATAGATGCATGCACATATACCCAATATATATATATATATATATATATATATATATATATATATATATATATATATATATAAACGGAATGTAATAATTGCTTCATTATCAGCATTACGAGAGGAATCATTAAACCGCCTGTAATCTTTGCAAGAATGACGAATGTAGAGAAAAATCACTGGCAGATGCTGAGAAAACTAACCAAATTGTGCCCTCTAGTTCTCACAAAACAGCTGAAAGCAAAAGAGTTAAAAAAGATCACCAGAAAAATGGATAAACTTAAACTTACTCCAGAGTTGAGAAAAAAAAAAAAAAACGAAGCCCGATAAACAGGCTATGAACACTAAAAACACCTTTCCAGCAAGCACCATCAATCAGATGCCAGTTACGTTTTAAATTTTGAATAAAAGATAAAGCACGATAACTTCATTCAACGAAGAATAAAAACGAACTTTTCATCAACTTCATCTCAACAACTTGTCAAGAGAAAAATCTTTACCCGCAACAATTATTATTGCCGTCTTGGAACGCTCATCCTTAACCTTAATTAAGAATGAAAAACCTGCAGTGTCTTACAAACGTCCTTTGCTCCACACAAACTTAATTAATTAGTCTGGAGCTTTCCACGCCGGCAAGTAAATACTCTGTTGCCCCAAGACGAAGGAAGAGGAGACAGCCAGGAATAAATATAAGAATAAAAGAGAAAAGGGATTTTAGAAGTCAGGAATCCACAAAGTGTGTAGTTTCGTTCATGAAGAGAATCCTTGTCAACAGATGAATCTCTATACTTATTACAAAAGCCAATTCATTCAAACTTTTTTTATATTAATAATCAATGAGGATTACTCTGAATTATTACTAATAATAACATATCAAGTAAATGAAAAAGTTACTAGCTTGCTATCACATCATACAAACAAATCACAATTATACTGATATTAAATCATTCAAGAGGAGGTGAAATAAATAAAACGAATTAGCAGCGTATATACAGTAAGCATATTACCATAATACTTTCATGATTCGATTACATGATCCAAAAACGAATATCACAAAAAGATTTTGAGAAACTAAACATGTATATAAATTCATGAAAATTGACGAAGAAATCACGATACACTCGTACATATCAGAAAGCTTTCTCGCAAAGTGAAACGATGCAAGAGAGAAGATGAGGAGAGGAGGAAGTGAAGAAGACCTCGTGAAAGTATCAGGAGAGGGCTAAAGAAGTGGTAAGGAGAATGTGTGGAGACGTGAAGATGACGAGGACCAGATAGGGAGGAGGTAACGAGGTGAGAGGGTGAGGAGATGCGTTGAGAAGGTGGGGAAAAGGGAAGAGAGATGAGGAGGTGACATGAAGTGAATGTAAGTCAAAAAAAAAAAAAAAAAAGGGCGGGGGAGGGGGAATGAAAGGAAATTATAAAGGAGAGAGGTGTGCGCGTGTGTGGGGAGAAAGTGAAAATGTGATGAAAATTGCGCAACTGACAGCTTATTATAGTTTTGGCCAAAATCACTGGAATCTTCGCCAAATGGACCATCCTGTCCCGTGAGTTCTATGAAGAACCACAAATCCGGGACACTCATTAACTCCAGTAGGTTACCACATTTTCATGAGAATGTACAATTACAGAGGTCCGTCCAGTCCTGCCAAATTTGTAACTTCCAAATTCAGGGCCACGTCCTGTAGCCGCGTCCCAAAAGAGGCTGTCATTCCAGGGGCACATCCAGTAAGCGTGTTCCATAAGAGGCGACGACGATTCCAGAGGTCCGTCCAGTAAGCGTTGATCCTGCCCACCTGCTTACATCCTTTCAAGTTAGATTGCCAGGGGGTACTTACTCTTCGAGGAAGACCTCTCAATTTCCACACTCGCTGCTGCTTGCCTGCACCCAAAACTGACCCTTACGGGAACGGTCACTACAGATCAAATTCCTACCCTTAAATCCGATGGTTATGTATCCGCTATGTATCCTTTGTCCGACCGTCACATTACGCGCTTCATCTTTGCTCTATGACCCCAGGGGGGAGGGGAGGCGACATCCGGTGGACAGACTAAGAAGGTCACGCTAGCTGGGTTACTTGATGAATTGAACTTCCAAGTCGATCATATTATAGCAACACTACTTAATGACCTCTATAATAACCATTATTACTGATAATAACTAAGAAAATAAACAGGAAAATTATTATATATTTATCATCGTGGTAAGAAGTCGTCACTGCTACAAAGTGCATTAAAAAAAATTAATGGAAAGAACCTTTAACTAAGAATCAATAAATCAACTGCATTTACACACCCATCCCTCTAAAGGGAAATATGGAAGCATCACAGCACCTGTTACTTGCAGCTTACAATGCCCACCTTTGGGTTTCACCACAGCTTTATTAAAAAACAATCAGGCTCCTTCCATCCTGGGACCCGTCCCCTCCCGGACACACCCAACTTGCCAAAATAAGCTTCCGCGACGCCCTCAGGGATATCCGGTCGTCGTCCCCCCGTATACACAAAACGCGCCCATGACCTGAAGACCACAATAAAAGCACATTTCATATTGCCATTTTTCATTGCCAGTCCTTTTCTGGTGCCGAAGTGTTCGTTCACTGACTAAATTATCGCAAATACAACTATAAAAATAGTAGTATGTGCTTTTTTGTAATACTGATTAGACGTATTTATAGGCGAAAACGAAAGCTGGCTTCTTCCACCTTCGAAGACGCAGGTCTCTCGATGCCTCAAAAGTAGGGGTTGTGCCATTTTCACTCTTGTTTTAATCAGACCTGGGATACATACGGGGCGCTGAAATGCAGGTCCGTCATCCACCACCACCACTACCACACACACACACACACACACGAAAGTAAATAACGACCTAAGTTTTATACCAGAAAAGGACTTCAACCTGACCTTACAAGTCTGAAAGCTAATCGCTGGCGCACACACACACATGTGTATATATATATATATATATATATATATATATATATATATATATATATATATATATATATATAGAGAGAGAGAGAGAGAGAGAGAGAGAGAGAGAGAGAGAGAGAGAGAGAGAGAGAGAGAGAGAGAGAGAGAGACATATTACTCGAGGCAAAAGCGTACTCGGAGATGGTCTTACACATCTTGCCAGTCTCGGGGGGCCGAACGAAAGCTAAACCAAGATAGTGACGTCAAGGTGAGATAATACGGTGTCATACGATGCACTGATGCTTAACAACCGATGCAACTGCATGAGAGAGAGAGAGAGAGAGAGAGAGAGAGAGAGAGAGAGAGAGAGAGAGAGAGACTCCACTATACTGCAAACACATACATACATACATATACATGCATACATACATATATATGTGTGTGTGCGTATGTAAAGTTCTCTTCTGCACCAGCAACAGTTTATCCAACTTCTCTTCCTCATAACTTGACAGGAAGGGAATGAGCATTACATATTACAATATTGTGATACAACGAAATGTGAGGAACCGTTTTATTACTATTAACATAATATTGCCTTGGCAGTGGCCAGGAAGAACGGCAACAGTACCCACAATTCTCTCTTCTCATCTACAGAATTCCATTTTTTCTTCACCGTCCCCATTATACTTTGTTTCAATTACACTTGAGCGGCGTGTATATTGCTGAACCCCTTGAACAAGCACGATATGCGGGTGTTATGAAAACAGAAATGACTTATTTTTTTTCAAAAATAAAGAAGTTTACTTCTGGGACGATTCCCTAACGGTTAACTTCCCACTCAATTAACTGAAATCCAGTTCTGACGTTTGACACGAGAGGGAAAAAGCTTCAATGAAAACGTGAAGTTTAGCGGTGCCTTGCAGCGCTCAATCTTTTCGACCTTGAGCGTCAATCCACCACATACTAAAGCGTAGTCTTAAACACAACCCATAGCAAACCAGGAGATGCTACGTGCACGGTAATTGTACACTCATGCTCGCACTCAACCCACACACAAAATATATACAAGTGTATGTATGTATGTATGTATGTGTATATATATATATATATATATATATATATATATATATATATATATATATATATATATATATATATATATATATAGGTAAAGTGAGGGCTCTATTAACGTATTTTAATCTGATTACCGAGAGAGAGAGTTAACTTTTCTCCCCACCAATGAATTCCACAAATCAAATACACAGAACCCAACTTGACTTTTCAGGGCAAGGCAAACAAACTTATGAAATCAGCAAACTGAATATAAACAAACAAACAAACATGTTAAAAAGGCCATCCACAATAAAAATACAAAGCTCTTCCAATTCTGACTCTGAAGGATGAAATTCCGTGCAAAAAAGACCCACCGGGAAGAATGATTAATATCTGAAAGTTATTCAAAAAGGTACAAAATCAACATCGCGATTCGTGTTAACGCTTTTATCGGCTATAAAATGACTTTAACACCCATTGCCTGCATACGAGATGGAGATTGAGAGAGAGAAAGTTTAGCGAATAAAATGGTAATTTATTCCTCGCTTTATTCGAGTCGCCATTCCTGGACGATTGATTAACTTTATTCTTCAGGTTCTGTGGAAGGGAGGGAGGGGGATTTAAATAGGCCTTATCTATGCTACACCCAATCACGATCTTTCCTGCAGTCACTCTACTTTGATCATTCATTAAATCTATTGACCTTGGCAGCAAAGTTCTCATTTCTTCGTCAGGCGGCTGAAAGCCCACCTCACTGAAGTTGCCAATATTCATAATTCATATAGAGGAAAAACTCGTCGAATAAATTAATTAGCAAATAAAGTACACAGTACGACCTAATGCGTGCACTAACCTTTAGCAGTTGCATGCACTGTGAGGTGGAGGAGAGGAAACCTAGCAGGGTTACCTAACGATACAAAAATTTCTTGCAAAAATAATGTGAACAAACAAAACATACAGGATATTAAGCAATAAACTACTCTAAGTGCCACTAAGTGCTTCCCGAATGCTTTCAGAAGATCCTTCTTCAAAACAGCGTCTGCAGTTGCTTAGGCAAAAGATCTAACGCTCACAAATCTCACAGCAGTCGAGTTCGAACTCGAATGGTTCATTGCTTTTGCCTCTTTTGAACTTCCTAAATAGAAAAAAAAAAAAAAAAAACCTAATCTGGGATACGTCAAAAATGACTTCAACTTTTAGGTAATTTGGAACAACAGTTTATTTATATTAATTTCATTGTGTGGTCAGACATTAAATACACTGTGTTGCCAGGCATTAAGTACACTGTGCTTCCAGACATTAAGTACACTGTGTTGCCAGACATTAAGTGCATTGTGTTGCCAGACATTAAGTACACTTGTTGCTAGACATTAAGTACATTGTGTTTGCGGACATTAAGTACACTGTGTTGCCAGACATTAAGTACATTGTGTTGCCAGACATTAAGTACACTGTGTTGTCAGACATTAAGTACGTTGTGTTGCCAGACACATTAAGTGCGTTGTGATGCTAGACATTAAGTACATTGTGTTGTGTTGTAAGACACTAAGTACATTGTGTTGTGTTGTAAGACACTAAGTACATTGTGTTGCCAGACACTAAGTACATTGTGTTACCAGACATCAAGTATATTGTGTTTCCAGACATCAAGTACATTGTGTTGCCAGACACTAAGTACATTGTGTTGCTAGACATTTTCTGGCAAAGAGTTTGTAACAGGTAAGAGTCAAGAAGTCTTCCATTAACTTGTCGAACAAAGTTCCAGAGACTGAGGACGCTTGACAAAATAAGGATGAAAACAATCCCGGTCAAGACAACTCAAATCAACTTAGCGCAGAAGACTGAACCCGAACAAGCGCCGCTGCCCTCCATGTGGTTGCAAAGCCCCGAGGGGTCTGGTTGCAACCACAGCAGCGGCAACACCAAACCATTCCTTTGTTTACAACCTGACCAAGACTTCAACGCATACGGTGATTTCGTTTGACGTAAGACTCAGTCGTTTTGGAGGGCAAGATGTCAAAATATCCCTTTCTTCGAAGTGATCTTCTTGTAAATCAGTTTATAAGCGCATCTATAAATACAGAGATATGTTTTTCTTTAAAAAAAAAAAAAGACCAGTCCATGAAAGAAAGAAAAGGGAATTAAGATTATCTTACCAAGCACGTTACACTCAACAATTCCAAAGACGTCCAATTCAAAAAGAAGTGAATTTGAAACACCTATTTTTCACCGTTAAGAAGACTAATATATATATATAGGTCGGAATACAGTTTACTTCGTGATGCTTACCGTCCAAAAACAAACACGATGCAACAAAAACGAGAGAGAGAGAGAGAGAGAGAGAGAGAGAGAGAGAGAGAGAGAGAGAGAGAGAGAGGAATGAAAAGCGAAAGGAATAAAAACCTGTTGTCGTACAGCGTGACAAAAAAATGACGCAATCTAGACGAAACGAGATCGTGAGTCGCGGCGGCGGAGGAGTACCGGACAATTCCACGAAAATGCTTCGTCCAGTACCATGCACAAGGCAAGAACATGAGCCGTCAACACACACACAAGGGTCGCTCTATATATGGGGCGGACATCCAAAGGGCTGAGCATGGATGAGAGCATGAGAGCATGGTCTGGTCCACTTTCCAGCAATGAGAAGTCACTGGTATTCCCCGCCTTCCAGATATACAACTGGATTTGAATGCACGGCACATCCAGGCAAATGCTGGAAGATGTTGAGAAAAGGCATTCAATCGTGAGAGAGAGAGAGAGAGAGAGAGAGAGAGAGAGAGAGAGAGAGAGAGTCTACGCGAGGTAAATGAACCTTCCGAGACAGGACAACCCGACGAGTTCGGTGGAGGTGACGTGAGTGTGAAGCAAAGTTGAAGGGCAGAGCGAGGACAACACCACAACCTCGACTCTTTACTATTACTCCTCCTTTCTCTCTCCTTCTCGCCCTCCCTCCCTCCTCCCCCGCCCCCACCCCACTACGTCGTCATGGCAACAAACAACGCTCACGCTGCCTTGCTCACTGCGGAGTCATCCTGAAAACTGCGTGCATCCCAGCTGTCGGGGAAAGAAGAAGAAACCTTTACGCACTTATTGTATGAGCCCGAATGCTATCACAAATCAGATCACCCACAACACTCATGTTGTAACTGTTTATTAAGACGTTTAATCGGCAGAAAACTCAGATCTATTACTTGACAGAATCACGGTAGAAGAAGCATATGCGTCTGTCAACATGCTCGAGTGCATGACGATTTTTGGTTTCTCAAGGCATATCGCAATAACTAGCCATCAAGGCATCTGGAACGCTGCAGATTGTTTTATAAAATGAATACTGCTTATCAGCAACCAATGGGGAATTACTTCACCTACGATATACGATTTAGCAAAAGATATTTCGTCGACATATTTCACCGACACATTTTCCCAACCTTCAAAACTTTTAAAAAAACATACCCCTTACCACTCACAGAAATGCGCTGATTTTAATTCTCATGGCCATTCAGTGGAAGGAATTTTGATCGCACGAGCGCGCGCGCGCGAACGTGTGCGTGTGTGTGTGTGTGTGTGTTCGCCTATCAAAACCTCATACTGTCAGTAAACGTCAGAATTATCTTGTGTTCGTACGTCAGATGTTTACGCACTGAACACTAAAGACCTTTGGTAATTATTACATTACTAAATGAGAACACATTGCACCTGAGGCTGTAAAATTCTTAGGTGATTATATGGCAATAATTTATACGCACACACACACACAAATACACACACACACACACACACATATATATATATATATATATAGAGAGAGAGAGAGAGAGAGAGAGAGAGTTAAGACACGTAGAAACTCAAAAAGCGCAGGCGTTCTCGGAGAAATCTTCCATTTACATACGAAGCTCTAGCAAAATCGAGTTACTAGAACCAGAACGAGTGTCTGTTCGTAAGTTCGCTGAAGACGAATCAAGTATCCTACTCCAAGCGGTCGTGGGCAGGGCAGCGAACGGGCGACCAAGGGCGGTGGGCGTTGGGGCGTGAAGAGAGAAAAGGTGACACAAACTGGTGTGGTAACTCTCCCGAAGGCTACTGTGTCCCAAGGCCATTTTCCTGAGACCTTGATTGAGCGCTGCTTGCGCTCTTCTCTGACGCTGAACTAAGTCACACTTTACAAGGATCATGCATTATTATTTTTCAGTCCATGAAGAAATCTTTAATAATTATATATTAGATACACGAGAATTTAACTACAACACTCATATATGATATACATATACATATATATATATATATATATATATATATATATATATATATATATATATATATATATATATATATATATACATACACTTATATATATATAGGCACAAATACATACGCATGCAAATATCGGTAAGACACACGTGAAAATTCTACATCCATTTACGAAAAATAGAAGGAAACAACCTTTGCATGAAAAAGCATTAGTTACAGCAGCCTGGTCACCCAAAAAAGTTCATGTGACAGGCATCAATGGCTTTATCTTGCCTGAAAAATTTGTATTTTCTGCTCTCGTTGAGTTTAACGATCAATTAAATCACGAATGCCTCCCTGGATTCTCTCGCGGTAAGAGTCATTTACGCCCACGCTAACACCAGTCACACCAAAATACATTCCCGAGAGAGAGAGAGAGAGAGAGAGAGAGAGAGAGAGAGAGAGAGATTACGACCGATATTATCGGTGTCGCCACACTGTCTGGCTTCTTCATTGAATCTCTTAAGGTGTTTCTTTTGCAGCCCAAACAGAAAGCTAATAACAAAAAATAACAGTATTGTACCCTGAATGATTAAAACAAGCGACGTCGCGTCGTCGCCCATAACAAACACGATAGATAAAAGACCAGATTATTATAATTAAAGACAAACTAAGCTGCTGCATGACGTGACAAATATCACTAGTTACGCAAGGAACAGCATTAGGACACTGAAGGATTGAGAAACGTTTGGAACTTTTTAATTTTCCTTTATTTTATATATCTGCAATTCTTTTTAATTTTCCTTTATTTTATGTATCTGCAATTCTGGCATGTAAGTGAGATTTTCAATCATGTCCTATTTTCCATGTACATGTCAGAGAAATGGCAATCTAATATTCTTTAATTGCCATCACCTGGAAAAAAGAAAAAGAGGATATAAGGTCAGGGAACATGGGGTCAAAGAATAACGGAACTCCAGTTTGGCAAAACACGCTTAACAACGCTGGATGACTGAGAGATGTATGTGAAGATTTTCTCTTGCAATCTGCGGTTTGCGAGACGAAGTTGGTTATTTAATCCTACAAGACTTCTAATGTGCTTCCATCACCAAGGTGCACATTCTTCAGGTGTGTACTCACAAAGATGAACGATCTTTCCTTGTGCACTTAGTAAGTGCCATTACAAGTGTCACTATACTGCTGGTCTTCAATGTCTTTACAATATTTTCTTGACATAAAACAAGATGTAAAATCTATTCCACCCAACCCTTTCTTTCGGTCCTACTGAAGGAATTTAAATGATTATCTCGTTCACCTGGAAAACATGATCAGTACCAGATGAAATAATTTATAAAATTCCAACTAACGCTGAAATCCTCAGGTCATTCGCAAGCATTTCCCAAAGCCAAAAAGACCACAAATCCGGGAGCCAACAATACCAAAACATTACTAAAACGTTCAACGTCAAAATGAAAACTAACACGAAACTACCGGGAGACAACCCCAAAATCGGATCTTTCCTAGATAGTGACCCCCATGGGTTTTCGGGGATCGTTATCTAGGATTAATATTTCTTGGGGGTCATTACCTTTATGATATTAACAGTCTTTTGTTTATGCTTTGACGGTAATCCCCAACGGCCTTGTACTAAACACGCCGCAAAGGTGGATACGTACCTGGTTAAAACCCTTGGGGGTCACTATCTAAAAAGATCCCAAAAATCTAACAACAGACTACAAACCCGGAACACGAAATGGCTACAGCAGATCGCCAGAACGGCACCATACGTTCACTTACCACATCACACATCCCTGACTTAATTTCCCACCAGGCCTTCGATAATAACCTGTAACGTGATGACACGCGTCTCCCGTATGACGACGTTCAACCGCAGAGGAGAAATTCACACACATATTATTCTGTCACGCTTATGATGTGGGTCAGTCAGCGGACAGTTAAGTTTTCCTGTAATGAATCCCTTCACAGTGCTTAACAATTCCATCACGCACACCCGAGAGAGAGAGAGAGAGAGAGAGAGAGAGAGAGAGAGAGAGAGAGAGAGAGAGGTACATATAAAAGGAAAACAAAAGTGCATCAATTTTTCGCAATGCCATATAAGATACGAAGAGCGCTATGTCGTAATGCAGATAAAACTAAAAATGTACACAGTAATAACCAATAGGGTTGTAATGTTCGAAATAATTCAAGTTAAATGCAATACAGTGGAAAAAATCAAATATAAAAATTATAAGAATAACGATAAAAAAAGACAACAGAAGCAAACAGCAAAGAGACAAAATAATGAAAATAGGGAAAAAAATATTACTAAAAATAGCAATAACAGTGCTAGATGTAACAGACGGAGAAGAAGCATATGCAGTATTAAGGTTAAGATCCTCTAAAACCTATCTTTGTCAGTCTCCAAGTGAAGCCTCTGTGCAAACGAAGGAATTACTTACAAAGCATAAAGACATTCACGAGTTGCCGAGTTCACACAAAACCAGTCACGTTTCCCTTCGCACTTTACTGGGAGCAAACGTTCACAGGCCGCCTGCACATCTGCTCCCAACCTTTCTCCCCTAAAACATTCTTTACGCACGCCCTAACTTTCATTGCGTCACGCTCGTCAGCTTCCTATTAATTACAAAGGCAATGCATATAGTCGAAGGTGGGAATTTGGCGCTGTCGTTGCATGGAGACTACTCAATTTCCAGACTGGATTCGCAATGTCGAAGGTATTCGTATTATGATAACATCTCTACGTAAAGTCTAATGTAAATGATATATACATATATATATATATATATATATATATATATATATATATATATATATATATATATATATATATATATATATATATATTTATTTATTTATATCATAAACATACATAATACATACATACATACATACAATTCATACATACATACATACAGTATATGACTTTCAGTCGATTAAACATGTTTGTAGCCATCATGGAGCTAAGTATTTTAATTTATTTTTCGGTGGTTTTATAAATAGTCATATATCCGTTTTATATTTTAAAAACGGCATCTATACGTAAAGTCTAATGAGCACACACACACACACACACACACACACATATATACATATATATATATATATATATATATATATATATACAAAATTAGTATATAAAAAATATATAATACCCCGATCTATTATATATTTAGAATATATAAAACATTTTAGTTGCAATAATATAAACCTTATACAGAATATCTTAAATTCAAAAGAAGTCATAAAATTCTGATGACGTCTGATACCTGGAGAGACCACACTGAGCTCCCCTCACCGTTTGCTCTGATGCAATCATCGGCAAAATTACGATACAGATATTGAAGCGTGCAAACATTTTATTTACGGGATGAAATAGAATGCAGCGTTACAACCTCAATAATAATAACAACAACGGACGCTACAATCCTCTCTCTCTCTCTCTCTCTCTCTCAATCTGATGTATTCTTATCCCGTCCTACCTACCCACATGGAGGTGAATGTCAAATGGTATATGTCGAGATTATACCAACGACCTTTTAAATGCAGTGAACTGAGACAATTACTATTTTCATCAGTGCTTTCTCAGATGAAGCTGGTTTCATTTGCGCGAGATTGTTTCTTTATTTAAACTGTTCAAAATAGAGATATCAGCGGTGTTCTATGTCGTCTTTAATTGATCAAGCTTCTAGCAAACATGACAAACGATAATCTAAACATTTATTTGTTGGACACTACCCAAATGTCCCTGAGAGCCAGAAAAATCCACAGAGAGAGAGAGAGAGAGAGAGAGAGAGAGAGAGAGAGAGAGAGAGAGAGAGAGAGAGAGAGAGAGAGAGAGTAAACGATGCAGCTAATCACTTTTTCAATTTCGAGATTAGGCCTGAGCCCTAATCCATGGGCCCTCACACACACGGCTTAGCGACCAAAATAAAAAGCGTAATTTCAGCACATCGATCAAACAGCCGAAGAATTTTCCAAAGCAATCAAGACACACAATGATGAAAGTGCCACGGAGATGAACTCAAATACACACGAAAGAGAAAGTATAAAGGGGGAAATAAAAAATGAAAAAAATATCTATTTCACTTTTCCATTTCCTATTCATTTCCGCTCGGAAGGCGGCACCACAAACGCCCCCCACCCCCTCACCCAGCCCCAGCGTCCTGATACAACTAAATAAAAAGCAACGCACAAAATACTGCATTCTCCTTTTTCTCTTCAATTTCATCTGCATAGAATGGGAGGGGGTGCAAGAACTTCAGTCATTAATCTTACCCATGAGAGAGAGAGAGAGAGAGAGAGAGAGAGAGAGAGAGAGAGAGAGAGAGAGAGAGAGAGAGAGAGAGAGAGATGGCATGACGAGGCGCAATTCCCCGTCGCCTGATCCATCTTCCTTAATGCTGACGTAACGCCTAGGTTAACAATCTTTGTTCTTATCGACGAACCTATTTTTGCCGAGTTGCTCTAAAGTCGGAAACACCTAGCCTCCAGAGAGAGAGAGAGAGAGAGAGAGAGAGAGAGAGAGATCGAACCTATTTTGCAATTATACTCTTAAAACAGGCTGGACTTTATATTCTTATTCTTACATATATTCTTACAATTCGTTGTGAGGCACCTTTGATGTCTACCAGAGAGTTGCTAACGCATCTTATATTTTGCATCTTCCAGTCTTGGATGGTCTGGGATGCATCTTAGATATTTGTCGAGCTTATTCTTAAACACATCTACGCTCACTCCTGTTATGTTCCTCAGATGAGCTGGTAGCGCATTGAATAGACGCTGCATTATCGATGCTGGTGCGTGGTGGATTAATGTCCTGTGTGCTTTCTTAATTTTCCTGGTATAGTTTTTGGCACTATTAATCTACCTCTGATAATTTTAGTTCCATGATGTTTTCGAATTCCTTCTATCTGTTTCCATGCTTGAATTACCATGAAGACTATATAAATTTAAGAGAGTAGTCAAGGTCCTAACTTCTTCTATTCTAGCTGTAAATGACCTTTGTACACTCTCTATTTGTGCAATATCCTTTGGTAGTGTGGGTACCATATTATATTGCAATATTCAAGACTACGTACGTACACTCTAAAGCATAATCATGTGTTCAGCTTTTCTAGTTTTGAAGTGCCGGAACAACATTCCCATTTTTGCTTTGCATTTTGCCAATAGAATTGCTATTTGATCATTGCATAACATATTCCTATTCAACATCACACCAAGGTCTTTAACTGCTTCCTTGTTTGTGATTGTCTCATTATTAGGTCCTTTATATGCATATAGCATTCCTACTTTATCACCATAGTTCATTGATTCAAATTTATATGAGAGAGAGAGAGAGAGAGAGAGAGAGAGAGAGAGAGAGAGAGAGAGAGAGAGAGAGAGAGAGAGAGAGAGAGACTTGTAAACTATGTTGTCTTTAAAATGTCTTTAGCGTCATACGCGTGAACCCTGACCTATATTCTCGCCCTACACAGGCGGAGCCCTGCGCTAGCCTCATTTATTGAGGATAGTTTGCTGAAATCTGGGTTACACGGGAAATGGTAAGTATGCGATCAATCATCACAAAATAAAATATAATAAAAACAAAACAATTTTAAAAGTTCACAACTGACCATTATAAAAAAAAACTAACTTTATCATTCAGAAATCGGAGACTTGAAATTTCATTTTAGAGCCTAAGAGCATTAAATGAATATATTAATAGGCCATATTTGTAAACATAACTGGAATAACGTTAACAATTTCAAAATAACTTGTATATATTTCTACAGTATAATAAAACAATTATTTATAATAATAAAAGGTAATAATAAAAGGTGTGACAACTGGTAAAAAAAATGGACATTAACCTTCCCAGTTCTACTTCAGAAATGATTGGTCCTGAAGGCAACTGAAGGATCTAGAGAGAAATCACTCATTAACAGAAGGCACGCGTATTTCAACTAGCGTATTTCAACTAGATTTTATCGAAAATTACTCAATATGTAACCCATTCAATCAAATACATTTCCCGTCTTCTGTAAATTCTAAGGTAAGCCACTTGATTAAAAACCTAAACACAATCAGTTATCAAATCAGAGAGACGGAACGCTTTTAAAAACACAACAAGACAAAACTTCCCAAAGCGGGAGACAATGTTGATGTGGCTCAACAAATACTATTTTGCCCTTTCTTGTCGACGAGTTACAAAAGCCCCACAATACACAAATGACACCATTATAATGATATTACGCGACAAAGGTCGAGAGAGCCTGAGAAAATGGATATACGGTTAATTACGACACCATTTCGAGAGTTCCCACTTCATTTTCATTTTCATATATTCACATATTTCTCGTTATCGTCACAACCTGCAGAGCTCAATTCACTGACGAAAAATATCAATGGCGTCATTATTCTTTCAAGATTATCTTTATTACCATCATTATTTTTAACTTTTGGGCACTGTGCCAATCAACAGCAAGAGACACCAGTTAATGATTATTATTACCAGATTACTATTAGTGTACACTTGAACGAGCGGGTTCTCTCAACAATTGTACACCAAAAGGCAACTCGTTACCACGACAGCAACTCAGGAAAGGTAAACAAGCCTTACTCAGCTCTCATAGCCATCAACAACCACGAAGAAATGACAGTCAATCATACACAAAATCCTACATTCCTAGCAACATGGGCGGGAAGAGGGCCACGAGAGATGAGTTCAACCAAAGCCCAGAGTCTTTAAAGGTGCAACAATGCAAGGTGGCGGGGAGGGCACGGAGACATCCGGTAATTCAAGCAGTAATAGTCTCCTCAACCCCTGCTGTTCTGGCTCCTGCTGCAGCAGCTACAGCTCAATCAACAATTTTCTCTCGGTCGTCTCCCAACAGGTCTGGGTTAGGCGGCATCTCCCACTTCTACAAAATGCTCCCAAAGGAGAATACGAGCTTCTAACACAAAAGATTTTCGGCGGTCATAAAAGAAAAAACAAGTTGGTCTACCCCATCCCACCTTTATTCTCACATACCACCTATTCCGAGAAAAAAGTTATATGCAATTAAAAAGTTGGGGAGGGGGGAACGGAACGGACTCAGTGGTCAAGAACATTGTTAGGGGGGGGTCTAACCATTTCTTTTCAGCAGGTTTTAAAACCCTTTACTTCCATAAGAAATACAACTAGCCTAACTCCTATCTGGAACTAAACTGACTCCCCCAATAGCTCCCATTTCAGGACCCTCAGTTTCCAAGTTTCCACCGCCTACGCCCTACCCCCACGCCCTTACCAACCATTCCCCAAAACAAGCCACACATTTAAGGGCCTTCTTCAGTTCCCCCAGGGTCCAAAGGTCACGGACGACTCGTTCTTCGACTCATCGTCACAACACAGAAGACATCCGAGAGTAATATCCTCTACGGCGCTCTGTTCCTCCTCGCAAACACCACTCTTCTCCAAACAAGCCCCTGGGCCATTACGCCAAGAAAGTTTCATTCGCTTCAATGACGACATATTGCGAAAGAATGTTTCAAGATTAAAAGGGAAAGGTAGCAACTGGTTTACAATGCTAAATCATACATTCAGTCCCACTTCTCCGCTTTCTATTAAGCAATATATTCCTTGTATTTTGAGAGAATTCGTATGACACCACTGCACCTTCTAATAAGCATCCGTAAACATTATCATCTCCCGTTCCGAGAGATCCTTATAAATTATTACTTCACATTTTCAGGGAACATCCGTATGCATATGAATAACTGATGGTGACGTAAACAGAGCGCCATTAGAAAACAATACCCAATTATTCCATTCAATTTTAATCGGCACGATACGACTTCCTTCATCTCGACACCTAACTGCACGACCATCAAGGATGCGCAAGTATGACTGAAAAATTCCCTTAATAATAATAATAATAATAATAATAATAATAATAATAATAATAATAATAATAATATAGAACCAGTACAAAACGAGGCATGATTCAGTAGCAAAAGCCCTCCACTGGAACCTGTGCAAAAACACCACCTAGCTTGAGGTAATAAGCGGTACGAACACCAACCTGAGGGAGTGGTAGAAAACGATCAGGCAAAGATCCTCTGGGACTAAGGTATCAGAACAGATAAGGTGATACGTGCCAATAGACCAGACGTGGCGTTGACTGACAAAATCAAGAAGAAAGTATCACTCACTGATGTGGCAATACCATGGGACACCAGAGTAGGTGAAAAAGAAAGAGAAAAATTGATAAGTATCAAGACCTGAAAATAGAATAAGAAGGATATTGGATATGTTAGTGGAAATTGTACCCATAACCATAGGAACACTAGGTACGATCCCAAGATCCCTGAAAAGGAATCTGGAAAAACTAGATGCCGAAGTAGCTCCAGGACTCGTGCAGAAGATTGTGCTACTAGAAACAGCGCACATAGTGAGAAAAGTGATGGACTCCTACAGAGGCAGGATGCAACCCGAACACCACACTATAAATACCACCCAGTCGAATAGGATGACTGTGACAGACAAAAAAAAAAATAACAAATAAAAATAAATAAATAATTATAATAACAATACTAATAGGGGGTTGAAAACATCATGTGTTTTCAAGTAGGTAATCCTGATTCAAACGTAAATTTCAAAAAAATCAAACGAAAGGAAGCAGTATTGTTACCACAACTTCAAAATACTAACGGAGGGCATTCCCAAGCAATGAAAGACAAACTGATTTCGAATCAACATTGTTACCACAACTTCAAAATACTAACGAAGGGCAAACGCAAGCAATGACCGACAAACTGACTTCGAATCAACACAACAGCGTCGCAAAAATGCAATAAGAGTTCCGGGATGTGCAACCGAAGCATTTATACTGGAGGATCCCTCACATTCCTCCGGAATCAAACACTACATAACACTGAATGGAAAATTCACAATCATTCCAACAGAATGCATATGGAAGGAGAAAAGAGAGGGATCACGATTAGTTTAACGGGTGTAACGTAATAATGTCAGCTTTGGTAAATAGGAGTTTTACTGAAAATATTACTTGTAGAGTCATCAACAACTGATGACCAGAAAAATTCTACTCGGCGTTAACATTTAATTAGCAAAACGCAGACGACATAAGTAAAAGACATTTTATTCTTTAACAGAATAATTTCTCTTATGTTGCTATCGCACTAGTTTGGTAGTCAGCAGAAAGTTTCAAGCTCGACTATATTTATATATATATATATATATATATATATATATATATATATATATATATATATATATATATATATATATATATATATATATATATATATATATATATATATATATATATATAGAGAGAGAGAGAGAGAGAGAGAGAGAGAGAGAGAGAGAGAGAGAGAGTAATGCCACTGATTTAATTTTTATTAAAGCCAAGTTAAAGAAACGTATAAGAAAAAGAAATGTCCTACATCCATGGCTGCATCCACAGACAACCGCACAGATTACGGAAGGGAAACTTACTGCTTAAAATATCGCCCATTGCATTCTTCCCTTTATCTGACTCCTCTCTCTTTCCTCTTCCATCTATCAGCATTAAAAAGTCATTAACACTGTCTTCCCATCTTATGTCTTTCTACAGTTTATCTGCGATTGGAGGACACGAAAGACCCCCCAAGAAACAATCCAAAAGACTTTCCAACACCTTCGCTTACAGTCGCTGTTAATGACTTAGAATAGTAACCACCAGACGAAGGGAAGTCACGCCTGTACGATGCTTTGGGGGATGTGCTCAAGATGTCTTGATCAATGAAACACTGGATCTACCTTGGGGCCTCCTTCATGGATCTGGGTGGCTTGGCCATTGGCATACCTGATCAACCTTAGACCCTCCTTCAGATCTCTTCGCTCAAGCCTAGACGGAGGAAATTTGTGCAGGAGTCATATGGCCGCTACATAAGCTACCCAAAATAGCAGCAAGAGATGAATAGATCACCGCCACTTCTGATGGACTGATCTGTGGCCAGTTCAGAACTGCAGAGAAGAAGTCTCTGGTCACATATCCCCAAGTTCAGAGGAGGTGCCTTTAAATCTCTCCTTCACAAGACGCCGTGTGTCCCCAACTGGTTATTCCTTCCCTCCATATGCCCACTCACCTCACTGATGTCTCAGGACATCGAAGAACCTATGCTTCAGACACAACATACTTCAGAATTTTTACTTATGTCATGGTACAAATCAGACACAACTGGGACCGGACAGAAATTTTTTTACTTATTCATGTATGGATGTATGTACATATACATATATATACACACACATATATATACATATACATATGTATGTGTGCGCGCGCGCATGAGATTTAAGCAACAAATCAAATGGTTCAAATGAAAAAAATGAAGGACATCCCAACGTGTACAAGAACAGTACCAATGAAGGAATGTCTTTTGGTCCCCACAGCCAGCAACTGGTAATCATTTCAACACTGCTTGTAGAGAGAGAGAGAGAGAGAGAGAGAGAGAGAGAGAGAGAGAGATAAACATTTTATCTGAAAACTATTTGTTTCTTGGTAAAGCAAAGTGTATATACATGATATAACGCTTGTCATATATCTATAAAAAGCCACACAGATCAGGGGATTTCTCAAATTCAAAAATATCATGGCACAACAACGAACCACTAATTCAGCACGTGGGTGGATCGCAAGCATTTGTGAAATCCCGAGACGCGACATTCTCAAAACAAAGTTAAAAATCTTGAGAGCACATTTCACAAAACCAATAACTCAATATTGTAAGGGGGCATGTGTTGCATGGTTTCATAAAGGTCAGGGAGAGGTCACAAAAACACTTGCTCTGAGGAAGCAATGCTGCTGACAAAATCTTGAACTGCAATCGTGCAGCGTATCTGGGCCAGAGTTGAAAGATCGGCTAAAACTCATGGAAAATCTCCTCCTCTGCAATAATCATTTTCTGAAATTCAGATCACAGAGTTCTTTCGTGGTAAGCAAACTCGCTTTGAAAAAATTACCGTTTACACTATATAGGCATAAAGGCACAGGAATAACATGAATCCGAACAGAGCCTCTACCACCAAGATTGTTCAGACTATCTGCTACTAAAATACACGTTAATAAGAATAAACATATGGGGATGGAGCAAATAAATTATTAAAAATTATTGTAAAAGTTACATCCTGACAAACAAACAATGAACGTAAATAACTCATCCTAAAATTCCAAATAATAATAATAATAATAATAATAATAATAACAATAATAATAATTTCATCAATCGTCTTCTCCAACAAGAAGACATAAAAGTGGCGAGCGACAGCTGCGCCACGACTATGACTGAAAAACAATCAGCCACAATGGCCCCATCTGGAAGAACCTTCAGCTTTTTTTAATGTTCCTCTGCGCTTCTTGAGAGAAGTTTCTCAAATAACCTAAAGATAGATATGTGACTAGACTTATAATCAAACTAAGTATGGTTGGACTTGGAAATTATACTGATAAACTTGAAATATAAAAATATCTGAAAAACTGCATGTCAATATAATGTGTTAGAACGAAACACAAATAAACTGAAAGTCTACAAACTTCAACTGAATTTTAATGAAAAATTTTTTTTTTTAATTTAACCACCCCAGCTATAGTCAACGGAACTTACATATTGTAAATGAAAGCAATTATGCATTGTTAACAGATAACATGTTGCGAAAAAAGTTATAATACAACTTTACAACAAATAAAACATTATATTAGTGATCCGAATGCGTACCAGACATCATATATTGTGTTTCTTTGGTTGCAAAATCTACAATTATCGGAATTCGATGTCTATTTGGTAGAATGAGTGCAGAAAATGGATAAGGATTACTAACAAGTTATTTGAACTTGATCTTATTTCAATATTTGTGCAGTTTCCCAATTTTCGTCACAGCAAAATTATATTTATTATTATTCTGAAGATGAAAAGGATACCTTAGTATAACCGGACCACTGAGCTGATTAACAGCTCTCCTAGGGCTGGCCCGAGGGATTAGACTTATTTTACGTGGCTAAGAACCAATTGGTTACCTAGCAACGGGACCTACAGCTTATTGTGGAATTCGAACCACATTATACCGAGAAATGAATTTCTATCACCAGAAATAAATTCCTCTAATTCTTCATTGGCCGGCCGGATAGTCGAACCCTATTCATATGGAACAAGCCCAAAGGGGCCACTGACTTGAACTTCAAGCTTCCAAAGAATATTAAGGTGTTCATTAGGAAGAAATAAGAGGGAAAGGGAAATACAGAAAGAGGAGATCAAACTTATTAAAAAAGAAAAAAATAAATTAATAAATACATAAAAATGTATTAAAATGCAAGGAGAACAGTATTAGGATAGTAATGCATTGCATCCTCGCTTGAACTTTTCACGTTCTAATTGCACGACATCCTCAGTAGGGAGGCTACTCCACAGTCCGGCGGTGTGAGGAACAAAGGACCTCTGGAACTGAGAAGTTCGACAGCGAGGCTAAACATTTACTGCATATTGGTGCTGCTGCTGTTCAGCAAATCTGGTTGCTCTCGGCAGGAAAAGGGGATCAGAAAGGAAAGGAAAATAATATGTACAAGAATATCAATGGCATTAAATTAATATGCTTTGTGTGTGTATATATATATATATATATATATATATATATATATATATATATATATATATATATATATATATATATATATATATATATATATATATATATATATATATATATATATGTGACAAAAGAACATCAAATTTGTCAAGAGAAATTCTCAGTGAAATATCATAATTGTAAACACAAACAAACACACACATATATACACATATATAACAAGCCACATCTCCGAAGCATAAATACCATATCCCTATTTCTTTTTCTTTCTCACTTTGTTTTCGATTGTCCCCGCTTCGTTACTCGCCATCAGCCGCATCGCCGCTTCTCGTTCCCGCTTCCTTTCCCATTAGTCATTATCGCCCGTCTCCTCGACCTCTCACATAGCCGCCTCCCCCACCAATGCCAATAACCGTGCAACATTCTACTCGATTTGCATGCACCCTGCAAATCCCTTTCTCTGCTTTATCTTCGTGGCTGTCATGCAAAATGTGCAAAGAGATGAAAAACAAGACTATTATTATTCGGTTCCCCTTTTCAATCTCATTGAAAAGGGGAACCGAACAAGTTTCCGAAAACTACCTAGATTGATTTATCTTTAAATATATGTACATATACATAAGTGTGGATTTGCTTCTCCACTATTATTATTATTATTATTACTGCACGAGACAAAGCGACCCCTCGTACAGATCTTTGAAGAACGTTATCTTCACAATACAAGATTATTTACTTCAAAGGCTACTGACCCAACCCTCCTTCGTATGAAGATATATAAGAGCAGATTAACGCTTGACATTCTCTATTTATAACCGGACTATCCGCAATTGTCGTGACGTGATTTTCTTCGTATCATATCATCATTCATAAAATGTGGACGTTTTTCGTTGAAAAAAATAAAAGTCATTATTGCTTTTATCTTTATTACGAAAGCATATCATTATTTAAAACGTGAGCACAGCTGACGCGGGACACGCCAAAACAAAATATAACTTAAAAAAGATTCTTATTTTCGACGTTCTCTAGTCCATCAGTCTTCCATAAATCAGTTCCACCCTTATCAATGGATGATGAGTTGCTTAAGCACCAATCAATATCCACTCAACAAGCAACTTCCCTCGCTTCGCTGTACTTCAAGTGTTGAAGGAAACTTTCCTATTTGTGTTTATTTATTATAATGGTATCCTTATGTTCTCACACAAGAACGTTCCGCCACCCATCCACTGTTATTCTACACTAACTTACTACCACTCTTCGACCAAAATATTCTCACTACTCTCCGCTCCTACCCAGCTCCCCTTCCCTCTCCCTTCTAGAAGGAAAGTGGGAAGGGAGGGGGGACTGAAGCCCGCCCCAGAGAAGCATAATCACGATCGTAATCGCGAGTGATTACAAAGCGTGGGGATTAGGGCGCATAGCAGTAGCTTCAAGCCAGCAGCAACGGTGGTCAGGCGAGCGATTCCGTCCATCCACTCGGCCCGCCAGTGAGTGGGTCACCCACCAACCGAGATACCGTTGCTGCCCTACTCACCCACGATAACAATTGCCTTTACTTTTTCTCTCTCTCTCTCTCTAAGTATAACTATGATGACAATGTAATTATGTTGGATACATTAAAGCGTGCAACAGCAATTACCTTCACGCATACAATGTAAAATTGCATGCACACAAATTTCGCTTTAATAACAGCGGGATCCAAATGAAAAGGATGTATCTCGCACGCAATGCGCAAGCAAATTCAAATCAGTATTAAAGCGTGAGGATTAAAGTACATTATTATCTGTTAATAGCCTCTCCCTACGCAATAAATATAATACTTCATTACATAACGGTAAAATTCAGAGAGAGAGAGAGAGAGAGAGAGAGAGAGAGAGAGAGAGAGAGAGAGTCGTATTATCGTATAAGAATTATACCTGTCGCCATTTTTTCAGCCTCCGCACTATAATGAAACGGGCACACGACGACCACCTTTTGTCTCATACCGTCGTCCCACGTATAATGACTTCCTTTATCGCGTCAACTGGCGAAAAAATCACAATGAGCTGAAACCTCGCATTAAATAATCAGAAAAACCTTGACACACATAAACACGAATATGCGGACAATTGAACAGTATCAGTTACCTAACAGGAACCAAGACGTAATGCAATATTCGGTTATGCTACTTATTAAATTCTTGGATTTTCATTATGTATGCAAATATTTGTTTACTTAATGTTTTTGCCTTTATTTTTGGGTGCATATATTATTTACTATATGTCTACTGGCGGCTTTATCATAAGAACAAGAACCTGTCCTAGCAAATTCCAGCTAGATCTAACTTTATTTTACACACACACACACACACACACATACACACACACATCTATCTTCTTCTTCTTCGTTTAACGTGCTTTTTCCCATTTTTCATATGGGGTAAGCACGATGCCTTCTTTTGAAGGACTTTGATTTGGCGTTGGGGTATATATCGATCGGCTGCCCTGCCTGACATCGCTATACACCCCGGTAGCACAAGTGTATATGTATCGTGCCAAATCCCCAGCTCCCTTTCCCCAGCAGCGAGGAGACGTGAGCGGTTTAGGCCGACAGTTCGAGACGTGTAAGGCGTCTGTTATGTTTTAGATGTTGGAGTATATTACACACATATATATATGTGTATATATTCTGTTCCGTGGGGGGTTACTTGGCACGTCAAGAGGCACTGTCTTTTCAGCTTGTTCCCTATCCAAGAGAGCCCATTAAAGTATTCTGTGTTTTGCAAGACTATCTGTTATCATCTAATAATACAAATCCACTGTCGTCTTATCCATATATTTTTCATCAACGTTTTCCCTACCGAGACAGGGAGCGCTATGGCCTATCACGCCTCCCTTTGCATAAAAGACCCAGTACTGTCAACCAGACTTTGACTCTTTCCGCAATCATCTATACACTCCTGGCTGTAAATGTTATAGAGAAGAATAGAATATGGAAATTAGACCAAAGGCCAAGCGCTGGGACCTATGAGGTCATTCAGCGCTGAAAAGGAAAATGAGAGAAAAAACGTCTGAAAGGTGTAACAGGAGGAAAACCTCAAAGCAGTTGCACTATGAATCAACTCTTAGGAGAGGGTGGAAAGTAAGATGGAAGAAAGAGAATGTGATCGGGGGTACAGTAAAAGGAATGAAAGGGGCTGCAGCTAGGGGCCGAAGGGACGCTGCAAAGACCCTTATGTAATGCTTACAGTGCACCAGGTGAGATGCACTGAGGGCAGCCACCCCTACGGGGTGCGATGTTATAAAAATAAAAAATTTACCGTCGTTATAAAACAACTTCAAAATAATGATTATGCCTCTTTATAAAAATATGCTTTATGTTCCTAAAAAAAAAAAATGCGAAGCCATTTATTGTGAGCTTCATTCACTTGGAAAAGCATAATCCCTCTAATCTCACAAAGGGGAAGCCCCGCAACCACCCCTTTGATGTAATGGAACCCCCACCCAAGGAAATATCTACATTATTTTATGAGACACCTCCGCGCTCCACTCATACAGTTACTGCAACTACATTCACTCAATACAAAATTCTCCCTCATACAACTATATTCTCTTATAACTTTTATCACCTCTTATCAGAACATGTTCTCGTAATACAATTATATTCTCTCATATGACAACTTTGTTAAATTGCAAGTATTGCACATTACAACACATAACAACAACATTCTTTCATATAAACTTTCTCTCATTACATCTATAGTCAGATAACAGTCACTCAAATAATATAACTATTTCTTCTCCCAATATTCACACGATAATAATATTTCATATCACACCCACTTCAGATCACATTACAACAGCCTCTCATTTTAAAACTTGATACATTCCCTCGCAGCAAAGCCCAACATAACGCAACATTCGCCAAGAACATCCATCGTTAGCCATTCCAAGCTCATCACACGAAATGGCCCCAAAAAATTTCTCGGATGACTAACAAAGCGCGCGCGCTGGACGACGTCCCGTGAAGGTCCTATGGATTCTGGCCCGTTGCCATGGAGACTTCGGATTCCTCCAGCCGAACTTGGAGGTGCGGCGACTCGAAAGAAGACATTTGTAAGGTCATTTTCGAAACGAGATGACCCGTTCGCATCTCTTTTTATGGTAATCAGGTTGGTCGAGTGTAAGTCTCCCGATTTCGTGCGGCCCATACCATACATCAATACATTTGAGTTTGTACTGATTATATATAAGTTGGCGTCTGCTACTGCAATGATAATAATACATTGATATAAATTATAATTTTACTTATCTAGTGCATTATTGCATAATTGCTTTCTTTGGAGATTGCACAAAGGTTTTTTTAAAAATACCTCTCTCTCTCTCTCTCTCTCTCTCTCTCTCTCTCTCTCTCTCTCTCTCTCTCTCTCTCATAAAATGAAAAGAGGCCGGCCAAGACCCTTAATCTAATTTTAGTTCTGCACGTCTGGATACTCCATTAAGAGAAGGTCTTTTTCTTTCTCTCATTTTCTCTTTTTGCTCCCCCTCTCTCTCTCTCTCTCTCTCTCTCATTCTTTAAGGCCGAGCTGGTGATGCCACCAACGTTCACGCCTTTCTTTTACCTCATACTTCAAAATCCTTCCTTTAATTCGATTTACTGAAATTTTCGATTTTATTATGAAGCTTTTAATTACAAACGCGATAGAGGAAAATGATTATAACAAGAATAACAGCAATATACGGGTTAATGATAACAAATAAAAAGTAAGAAATGAAAAAGAAACCGTGAGATCTAATAGTAAACATGTTGAGTGAAAAATAAGAGAAGAAAACACATATACTAAATTAAGAAAAAGTAACAACATCAATGTAATTTACACAGTTTTACAAAAATAACGACAATTCAAAAAATGTATTCGGCATCTAACAAGATTCCAACCGAGAAACTGTCCCAAGCATGACTACGTTCCTAATAGTATCTTATACCGAGAAACTCTTTTTAAGTAAATGAAAAAGATCTCGCTTTCTTTGTTGAAAACCTCACAAAAGCAGCCATTATTCGACTACTACCGTCAACGAGGATTCTCTTTCTCAAAGCTCCAACAATTCTAGGAGGCATGAAATCACGGTCAAATTAATTCACTCTTTTGTTTTCAATGTACGATTTCCTACAGCGGTTAACTTCTTCGAGAATTCTGCCCCATCCACAATGGAGGATATCGAGATACTTCTCAGTTCCAGAGGTCCTTTATTCCTCACACCGTTGAAGTGTGAAACAGTCTCCCTACTGAGGATGTGCAATTGCAACTTCAGAAGTTTAAGCGAAGATGCAATGCACGACTATCCTAAAACAATTCTCCTTGCATTTAATACATTTTTATCTTTTGTTAATTTATCAATTCATTTTTTTATTTTTAATGAATTTCAAGTCAATTCTGTATTTCCCATTACTTTCTCTGACTTCATAATGAGGGTTCATGTTTCTGAATAATGAATAATCAATGGCCCCAATTGCTCCATATGAATAGGTTCACTTCTAATAATAATAATAATAATAATAATAATAATAATAATAATAATAATAAAATAATAAAATTCAAAATACTTCCCTAGAGAGAGAGAGAGAGAGAGAGAGAGAGAGAGAGAGAGAGAGAGAGAGAGAGAAATATTTTGACCGATCAGATTCCTTGGATTAAATGAATTCCAGAGTTGTTATTCCAGCCAAATCCCGGGTAGGACGATGCAAGGACGCAGGGATCGATAGCGATGACAGAAAGGGTCTCGGCTCACACAATCCGACACAAACGAGAAAAGAATACATTCGCACTAACAAACGGAGCACATACCTCTTTCAGGGTGCGTCCACAATGCGGTAAAATATGTCACACATACATGCCTGCAACTTCTCGCGCATTCACCACCAAAAGGTTAAATGCGAGTCAATGATTTACTGGTGGTCATAACCAGCGTTTCATACTGTTAGCCAAGGACTCGTTCTTCATTTACGGCCTTTGTTTCCAGCTTGTTTGTGTTATTATTATTATTTACGAGCTTGTTGGCGGCCGCGCTGCAAACCGGCGCTGCTGTCTCCCCTACCTACCCCGCCCCAACCCAGGGCGGACAAACAGGTTTGCAGGAGGAGGGTGGATGTCTCCCCTACCCTCCCGTTCCCGCACCTACCCCGCCGCCACCCGGGGGAGACAAACCGGTTTGCAGGTAGTGGGTGGCTGTGTCATGTCTGCCCTACTGTCACCTGAGAGAGGACAAACAAGATCCACAAGGATTTTATTATTATAAATTATTTCAGTAGATGAAACCTATTCACATGGAACAAGCACACCAAAGGGGCCACTGACTTGAAATTCAAGCTTCGAAAGAATGTTGGTTTCAACCTTCCACCGCAGACCCCACACTGCAGCAGTAACTGATCATGATACTGAGCCTGTGATCTTGTTTTTTTTTTTTTTCATTCTATTTCTTTCTCTCTCCCCAAATATTTATCAACGGTGTATCTCTCCCCTTCTGCACTCAGCGAAGGACTGCCGTCTCTATTTCATCCCAAGTCAGATAGGGGAAGCGGAGAACTTCCGACCAACGGCGCATTTCGCATTACCTCACACAGACCTACTTTTTATTCTAAAGTTAATTTTCAGATGAAACAATAAATTACGATCCGAAAAATATGACACACTAATTATTTATATAAAAAAGATAAAACGAGTGAAAAACAAAGCAAGGCTTCAAGAGGAAGAGCTGTACAGCGGCTTCCCCTAGCCCAGTCAAAGCACACATTCCAGGGCAGACGTCCCACGCCTGACGCAACTCTTACGCAAGAGTCCTCGATACGGCGAGGGAAAGAATATGAGAGATGAAGGAGGAGGGAGATGCAAAAAAGGAAGGTGATAGAGAAGGTAATAACCACGCAGCACAGAAGAGGCAAAAGGGGGCCATTCACACGAAACCCCAAAAACATCGGACCCTCAAATACCCGATGACGGATATGGGAATTAAGCTGCGTTCAGTTGTATTGTGGGAAAGTCAACATCATCCCGTAATAACGCCTCCATAAATATGGCAAGGCGAAGGACGACATAGTAGGTTGCTTGATAATTCGTCCGGGATCCTACAATCACTTGGGATAATCTTCTCACGGCGTTTCAAAAGCAATTGCTGCCTGTTTATGATCCGGTGTCTTTCAAATATAAAACCGGGAATGAATACATACGCATAAAAAACAAAAAACATTATCTTTAAAACCCTAAATATTAACATACATATGAATGAATTTTCTCCTCAAAACTTTAACATTCTCCTCCCAAACCATAAGAGTACGATAACTGAAAGTATGAAATTATGCAACCAATAAATACATAGGCATCTGCATATCACTTAATGAACCCGAAACGCCCAATGTCTTCCCTCAACCAAACGACCTTACACATTTTTCGTCCTTTGATTTTCCATTGTCCGTATCATGTTCCTACGAAAACTTCCATTTAACTGACCGCCCGTATTTCAAAGATAAAGTATCGGAGGCGAGAGAACAAACGTTTAGCAAAATAAGTTAAAGCAAGGCCTCCCTCCCTACTCGGAACCCACAAACATTTCCCCGCAGACGTCTCCTCGAATGAAACATTTATGCGAAAACGCTCGACCAGTTCTCGAATGGCTCCACCAACCAATAACGAAATAAAAAGGGGATAAGGTAACAAGTGAAAGAAGAAACACACGGGGAAACGGAAGGCAAAGGAACGACAAAAGACCCACTGACAGCCATGGGAAGGGGAGAAGGGAACAAACAGACAGGAACAGATATTAAAGCACACACACACATACAAAGGGCGGTGGAGAGATGAAAAGGAGACAGCCAGACACAGAAGACATATTTAAAGCAACGCCGTCTCAAATTCCGATTCAAAGGAAAGGTTTCTCTGGGAGGACAGGCCACTGGCGAGTTTTCCTCGCCGCGGTCGCGTCGATGCAACGTGCGATGCGTAACATTTTGGATGGGATGGGATTCTGATTAAGAATCAAGTCATTAAGAACGTGAAAGTTATGAAGTAACATTTTTTTTTCTGATTACAAAACCCAAGAGCAAAAGTCGATTCAGAATTCAGAATGAACAACTGATGAAGAGGAAGTTGTTCAGGGTACACTCAGCAAGAGCCGAATAATAATCCAGATTCTAATCAATCGTGACACCAACGTTAATTCAGAAGATCTTCGTAAACCAAAAGGATAAATATTTTCTCCGAGTGCTAACCATTAATGAGTAAAAATATTCCCAGAACAAGAGATGACAAAAACCAATAACATAACTCTGATGAAAACAGACTAATATAAAAAGATTTTTATACTACCGTTGGAATGGCATACGAGGTCTAACGCCTGCCTAAAATACATATTTCAACACCAAATAATTATTTAAATAATTGTTTACTGTATGACCTACTATTTCACAATATTATATATATATATATAATATATATACTATATATATTATATATACAGTATATATATACATATATATATATATATATATATATATATATATATATATATATATATATATATATATATATATATATAAAATATAAAACAAGAATCATAATTCATAACAAGATAACTGAAATACACCCCAAAATAAATATACCAAAAAGGAACTATTTAACAGAACAATCAAATTATGAAAGGTTTGCCTTTGAAAACAAAAAAAGAAAACAGAAAACTTTCCCGTGCAATTTCTGGGCCGAGGCATTTCCACTTCCATCGTCAGATTTCCATTGTTTCCCGGGAACTGAGCACAGCCCTTTTAAGCGCGGTCGCGGGGAATCCGATTTTCTTGGTTTATAATTGTTATTTTCCAACAAATTTCATTATGT
Source organism: Macrobrachium rosenbergii (assembly GCF_040412425.1). Taxonomy (NCBI): domain Eukaryota; kingdom Metazoa; phylum Arthropoda; class Malacostraca; order Decapoda; family Palaemonidae; genus Macrobrachium; species Macrobrachium rosenbergii. Next base: position 8,287,004 of record NC_089772.1, on the reverse strand, counting down.
CAGTCTGTGGCGTACTTCAACAGTCAGTATTTATGAGCCTCGTATTCGTAAGATACTGCAATTGGCTGCAAGCACTGAAACAATATTACAATATTACAAGGTTACGGACCAATACATGATTTGAAAAATTGGTCATCAATACACATTTCGTAACTTGGAAGTTTTACCTTTATCACTCCATTATTAACTTCTGTAGGTCCCGTTGCTAGGTAGCCAATTGGTTCTTAGCCATGTAAAATAAGTCTAATCCTTCGGGTCAGCCCTAGGAGAGCTGTTAATCAGCTCAGTGGTCTGGTTAAGCTATAAGGTATACTTAACTTTTTTCACTGCACGAGGCCAGCGACAATCTACCGAACAACGTACAGATCGCACAGCGAGCTTCATTATTTGTGTCTGGGTTTTGTTTTGCTTTCAATCAGAAAAACTGTTTTATTGACAAATATGACCAAAACTGGGAAGATGACGCCACTAAGGTAACAATTACATTCAACGAAACATGTCTGAGAGGGGGAGGGGCTACTAAAGTAATAATGATAATAATTATTAGAGTAAAAATAATACAAACAAGTATAAAGTGCGCCGAAGTGTCTTCGGCGCAATCGAGTTTTATGTACAGCGCATAATCAAGGCCACCGTGGCCCATGAAACTTTAACTACGGCTCAGTGGTGGCACGTCCTATATCGTTGCCAGACGCACGATTATGGCTAACATTAACCTCAAATAAAATCAAAATACTGAGGCTAGAGGGCTGCAATTTGGTATGTTTGATGACTGGAGGGTGGATGATCAACATACCAATTTGCAGCCCTCTAGCCTCGATAGTTTTTAAGATCTGAGGCCGGACAAACAAAGTGCGGACAGTTTTCTTTTATAGAAAACTAAGTGTTTAAAAATGGTGAAAAATTAATTTAAGGATGAATCATTACGCAACTAAAACTTAGAACACCGAATTTTATAAGGTAGAACTTAGCAGTCAGCATTAAAATCCCTAATATCTCCCTAAAGTCTTGACATGACCGCAAGAAAACTATTCACTGCATATAGAGAGAGAGAGAGAGAGAGAGAGAGAGAGAGAGAGAGAGAGAGAGAGAGAGAGCCTTTCGATGGAACAGAAATGTATTATCAAATCATACCCACCCAATCTTTTCAAACGATTTTTTTGCCCAGAGGGACTCCCGATTCATTTTAACAATTGAACGTCTAAGGAAGAAACTTCTGCTTCACGATGACTGGAGGAGGCGGTTACGCCATCAGTGTTACCTTTTGTTTTGCAATGCTTTGTATAGGAAGGAAGGAAGGAGAGAGACTTAGCAGTCCTATGTTGCCGAGGGGGTTCTTTCCCAGTCAAAAGTGCTTTGTGGGTGCTATCCATACTCTTATCTCTCGTGATAAAACTGATACGACGTTTATTGTAGCTCTAAACATGAGAATTACAATCCCTACGCTTGCTGATTGTACTTATTATCAGGTTTTATAACAAATAGCGCATAAGTTTTACTTGTTCATAAATTAAATTTCTATGTATACCAAACTACTCACGCTTGCAGTTCTAACACAAAAAAATGAAAGATTACGAACAAGTCCTCCGCAGTTTTGATACAAATAAATAAAAAGCTTATTGTCTCCTGTGCTTGATCAAACTTCCAACTAGGCTCTGTTTAAGACAGGTTAGTCACTGGCAAAAGGACGCGGTCAAATCATACATTCCTTAGTTGCAGAGACAGAACTTTATTTGAACGCCACGAAAATATTGTAAATTAAAATTTAAAAGGAAGTCCTTTTTAAAAATATGGTTTTAACGCGAATGAGAGCCTCCATTCAAGGCATAACATAATTAAGTACCGAAGCTGGCTTACATTTGTTCTTTTCTTTTACGTATCCATCACGAACCACCAAAATGATTACTAAGGTGAGCAAGGTTGGTATGTTCTTGGAGTACGGCATGAAACGACAAGGGCCGGTCAATTTCAACATTTATGAGAGAGAGAGAGAGAGAGAGAGAGAGAGAGAGAGAGAGAGAGAGAGAGAGAGAGAGAGGTGCATTGTTAATTTTTAGTTCCACTTAATAGTTCCCTTTTTTTCGGAGAACGTTAAGCCAACCACTTCCAATCTATTACTGTCAGTGGGATCCATAGAGTTTCGTCTCTCTCTCTCTCTCTCTGAGTCATGTGATCCCCCGTAGGACCACGTGGCCTTGCAAAGGGACCCATAAAACTGTAACGGCAATTTTCGCGAAGAGGAACACGTTACGATATACGAGTTGGACCAGGGCTGGAAGGATGGGGGTGGGGAGAGTCAGGGACGAGGAGGATTGAACGGTGGTCAATAAACTCGTTTATGTGAATACGAGCCAATATCTCTTTCTCACTCTGTTTCAAATAATGGCTAAGTACAGTGAAGTAGTTGCATACTACATTATAAACGCAGGTAAGCACTCAGGTAGGATATGAGATACATATGGAAGTCTCTCTCTCTCTCTCTCTCTCTCTCTCTCTCTCTCTCTCTCTCTCTCTCTCTCTCTCTCTCTCTCTATATATATATATATATATATATATATATATATATATATATATATATATATATATATATATATATATATATATATATATATATATCATCAGTTAGGGGAGAAGGAGAATTCCTTTTATTTCCATTCGATGTACTTTATTATGCTGATGTTTCAGGACCATGACGTGTCCCACTTTCAAAGCTATAAATTAAAAAGACAACAGAATTAAAAATAGACTCAGATTTTAAAAACGAGTCTATTTTTAATTCCGTTGTCTTTTTAATTTATAGCTCTGAAAGTGGACACAAATCCTGAAACGTCAGCATAATAAAGTACATTGAAAGGAAATAAAGGAATTCTCCATCTCCCTAACTCGATGTTGTTCATCAGGTTTAAAGCAAACTGCCTTCGACTTTGATATATATATATATATATATATATATATATATATATATATATATATATATATATATATATATATATATATATATATATATATATATATTACTAACAGGACCTCATTAAAACTGGATGGTATCTAGCGGAGATATTTATTCAGGAAAAGCAACAAGCTTTCTAGGGCCAACAGTCCTCATTGTCAAGTAGTCCTGTTAGTAACCGTGTTAATGAACAGAACAATTGTGCAAGTGATATAAATATATAAATATATAAATATATATATATATATATATATATATATATATATATATATATATATATATATATATATATATATATATATATAATGTCCCTTAACCTCCCCTCAGCACACAAGCCAATAAGACGCCTCGGACCGTTTATTTATTAGCGACCCTGTCCACTTGGAGTGCGTGAGAGAAGCGCTCAAGTGCCAGGAAGCAGGTAGGAGGAAGGAGGCGAATCTCATCGCCGATAAAAAGCGGAGATTTCCGTCTGGCGAGTTTTTACCGCCGACGGTCCATCAATTTCCTATAGAAGACCCTTTTTGCCCTTAATTATTTCTCTCCTCGTCTCTTGAGGTTCAAGGGTTTTCCTTGAGGATTAAGGATGGGGAAGGACGGAAAGGACCAGCTTAAAACCCGAGGTTTTCAGCCAGGGAAATCGCAGTCGCACAATGTGTGAGTCTGATGTAAGGTACGAAGAGTCGCTACTTAAGTTCCTCGTTGAAGCCTCACTCCCGTCTTGCGACTTAACGAATTACGGCTGTGTTCTTTATCAGACACATATCTGAATTTCGCGGTTCATTTATTATTATTATCATTGTCATTCATAAAATATCAAGTCTTCTGAATTAAAATGAAAAGACCACATTTGAATCGAGAAAACCGATGAAGTATCAATAAATGACCCAAATATAAATAACGGATACAAAATAGAATAATAAACTTTTCCACAATTCCTCGACTGTGACGTAAGCAAGATGGGAGAACGGAACTTGTTGCAAGTAATCCGCTGTCTTCTCTCGAGACGCAAAGATAAACAGCTACGTCTCAACATCAAGAAACAAACAAAATTTAAGGATTATCACCCGGTTCTTAAAAACATAGGGGGAGGGGCGCTATTTGACTAGAAAGGGGACTTTAAAAAGCCGGAACGTCTTCAGAAGACAGCCATCGATTTCACCTACTGCATTCTGCAACTTCCGTGGACGGTCTCCCGCTTTGAAGCCGAAATGAGATTTCAGTTCCGTGAAATTAGCGAGCTCGTAATTACACGGTAGGCGTCAGTGCCGAACAGTCTAGCGAGCTGCCGGAACAATTCGGCATTTTAAAACAATACTGACTTCCGCACCCTTCCTGACCAAAGACAATATCATCAGCGTAAAACCCATAAGAATAAAAATGCAATATATTAACAATCATTCGGACCAAAAAGCACTTTAATTAAATATTATATATATGTCAGAACATTAGGAGAACCACTTCTTTCATAAAGAAGGCTTGCGAGGTCGCAGGACTGAAAGTGCAATGCGAACTTCGAACACATTGCAAAGATCTTCTCTCTCAATGTTGACACAGACTGAGTCCAAGCACCTTTGGCGGTGCCAAAAGTTCTATAAGTCAGTCTACATTTATTTGAGGGATGAAGATGACTCCAGCCAAGCGCGCCTTTATCTTGCAAGGGCAACAAAAGTTGAACCTACCCAACACCCGTGACCTACTTATATAAACATGTTTAATTTCAAGGCAGGTGTGGGCAAACATGTCTCAGTGCAACCACCAAAAAAATATGTAATCTATAAATAGTGACACTGACATCACCACTTTCTCCTGGAAATGCACCCAAGGAGTAGATTGTGAAGTGAAATGAAATACTGCTGCTGAGAAGGAATTGCACAAGTGAATAAGACTTAAACAGTTTAAGGGGATATGTGACGGAGAAGTTACAGTACTGCGCATCACCATTAACTACAAATAGAAAACATGTTGACATTTATATACACCATTTTCAATATTGGTTTTTAAGCTGATGAAAGTGATTCTCCTATAATGATCATACGGCTTCCTCGGTCGCGTTATCCAGAAACCGGAAGATTTATCAAAATACCACGTAAAGACATATAAATCAAAGGATGGTATTTTAAGTTTGACTGAAGGAAAACCAATAATCAAAATTGTCCGTATCGAAAGGTTGCTAGCACTGCCAATACTGCGTATGAATCGGATACCAACATCACCTAATTAACAAGATGGTTTTCTTTCTCTTTGCCATGGCGAGAGAAACGGTGCAACAACTCGAACAGAGCAAATAACATAACACGGTAGATGCTGATAAACCTTTGATTTATATATATCTTCAATGAAATTTACATTGACCGTTTTAGCTTCAATGAGAACACTTTGTAAATATGACGAATAACTTTAACCCGGATTTGCATTTGTGCTTTGAAGACTACGACAGAAATCCTCCTCCAAGATTTACGCTAATCCTAAAATCCTCTTCATAAAACTGTAGTATTATATAAAAAAAAATAACTGATTATGGTTTTAGAACATAACAATACACACCTTCCTTAACATTTTCCAAGATACTTTTTATAAATAAAAACATACATAAATAACTCAGTATTGTTAATTCTAAAAAAACTGAAATAGCATTAAATGTCATGTTTTTTCTTAATTCAAAGGAAGGAAGAAAAATAAAAGAAAGGTGAGGATTAACACACATGTCCCCGCCCACAAAAATGCATTTCACTAACTCCTCTGAAAAAATCAAACAGCTTTCATGAGGCGATTTTTAATAAAACTATAATAAAAATTCTAACTTCCTTTTTCACCTCTGCCACCGCTTTTAACATTTAATTTAACGTGGATAACAAATAGTAACGGAAACCCAAAGAAATAAAAAAAAATTTCAAAAAACAAAATGTCTGGAAAAATCAAGGGCCCCTTGGTCCCTCTGCTCAAATAATGTCTCTAGGACACGTCAGTGGCCTGAACAACTACACGAATTTTCATGTTGTCTTTATTGCCCTCTTCTCTCTCTCTCTCTCTCTCTCTCTCTCTCTCTCTCTCTCTCTCTCTCTCTCTCTCTCTCTCTCTCTCTCTCTAACTGCTGATTCACTCCGATAATTCTCAACCTACAACAAAGATCTCTTTATCTGTGTGCACCTTTTCTCTCTTCTCCACTGCTTTGCTTTCCATCTACCACCTATTCTCTCTCTCTCTCTCTCTCTCTCTCTCTCTCTCTCACCACTGTTGCTTTACTTTCTTCCTTCTGTACCTAAAATGCGCACAACTCTCTCTCAACCCTTCTTCTCCATTGTTGATTATTTTTTCATCTGCACCTATATTAGCCCCCAAACTCTCTCTCTCTCTCTCTCTCTCTCTCTCCCCACACAGCACGAGAGCAAACACTGGCTAAAACTTCGCACAAAAGGACCACCGAATAAAAATCTCCCCTGGAAAAAATGAGTCCGCCGCACAGGAACCATACAGATCGGAAAAAGCGATCGCCCACCGGGGTCCTTCAAACACATGATTGAAAACAACAATGAGCATAATGAGCCGTGCCGGGAAAAATACCTCGCACGGAAGGACAGACGGGGGAGAAGACATGCGATAAAGGTGTAATGACAGGGGGATTGGCGAGGAGGCACGGTGGGCGAGACGAGCAGAGGCGCGGAAGGTGAAAACATCGCCTCTCGTTCAAGAAAAATATATGGAATGCATACCTCCTTCAAGAAAAATATATGGAATGCGTATCACCTTCAAGAAAAATATATGGAATACATATCACCTTCGCTTTGTAGCTCCCGCTGTCAAATGTACACCACGGGCAAATGCGTAACGCGCAACTGATATTTCTAATTTGCGAATATAAAACGTAGAAATACAAATTCATGTCAGTACAGATAAAAGAAATTTTTCCCTTCGGCTGACAAATTCATGTTTCTAAAAGATTGTTCCCTGATTTTTCCCTGATAAAATAACGGATATTTTTAGTATGAGTTGCTTACAATATTATTATTATTATTATTATTATTATTATTATTATTATTATTATTATTATATAGGTAGTATACCCTCTTTCAAACATGTAGTGTTGAATGTTATTGCTGCATCAGTTGTATTCAGTTTATATAGAATTTTCTCTATCTTTCTACTAACTGATTTTTCAGGGTTACTGCATTCTGCCAGTAACTCACCGACGTTTGTCATTTCCGGAGAGGAAAGCAGTTGCGATTCAGGGTGTAATTTTATTTCTGACGAATACACTCCATTAGTTACAGGGTACCGCCAATGGGAAATAAAATCACATTCTTCAAAGATAAGATGAAGGGAGACACTTTTCCTGTGAGTAAATTTAATCTTGGTGTGTTGTTAAAAATACGACTGAAATCCCGAGGCTTCACGAGGACTATCAACCTAGTCGTCGGGGGTAGGGAATGTCCCTCTGACGATGGGAACTGCAGACCTCGTCGAACTGAATGGTTTTGGTCGTGTTTTTAACAATATACCAAGATTAGCTCAAAAGAAAAGGGTCTCATTTTATCCTTGTTATTATTTCATTATTATTTTTACGACCACATTCGTTAACAACGCAACCCAGAAAAGCCATTAACATGCTCTACCTTATACATTAGAAAAGAACATGCCAAAAACAAAACAGAAATTATTAAAAAGTAATAGATAAATGCACATAAATGAATTACAAAGTGATCAAACAGTTGTCTGGCCCAAGAGAAACTGAGAGAGAATATAAGATGAATATTTCAAATTTAATATCACACTGGTAACTTGACTCTTTTTTCCTACCGCCGGCAATCGATGACCTTCACTGCTTTGTGAGAGAAAAACTCTCTCACAAAGTCAATATCCACCTCGCTTCCCGCTCCAATCCCTCTCACTTTCTCGATGCCAGCTCTCTCACACCAACTTCCCCCTTTAAAACAACTTTTTGGACATAAGAATCAACTTAAGTTGCGATGATCAAAACTTCCAACTCTACCACCACCAGTTAGGAAGAAGGCAAGTGTTTGAACTTTGAAGCTCATATCCTCAAGCAACTTTGTTTCGAGGGTTCTGAAGTTCAAGTTCTTCAAAGTTTAAATTACGGTCTTTTCACGAATCAATTATTTTAAAAAAAAGGGCACTGTAATATTATCAGCTGATCTGGGCTGACATTTGGGCTCAAGACGAATAAAACATATTATTTAATATTATACACTCATTCATTTGGCACTCAGGGTGTGATAAAATAATGAAAGCTGAAAGTGGCGCATCTTCACTATTTACTAACATGCTTCTGGTCAGTCATTCAGATAAGGAAACACCGTGCTAATATATGTCACCTTTAGAAAAACTAAGAGCACATCTAAATTTTGTTCAGTTTAATATTAATAATTCTTTCACTAACATCCGACTCTCCTTCGAGAAAGGGTTCCAGATGGGGAGACTTCCCTCTCGAGCCGTTTCTTACTAGTGATGAGGCTTACCATAACCATTAAAATGTATTGAAATTTTAGGTATTATTAGTTCTTTCACCAATTTCTGCTTAAGAACAACTCAGTGATAATCTTCACTCTCTCTCTCTCTCTCTCTCTCTCTCTCTCTCTCTCTCTCTCTCTCTCTATTTTAGCTATTGCTAGTGCTTTCGCCAAATTCTGTTTAAGAGCAACTCACTGACAATTTCTCTCTCTCTCTCTTTATTTTAGCTATTACTAGCGCTTTCACCAATTTCTGTTTAAGAGCAACCCACTGATAATTTTTATTCTCTCTCTCTCTCTCTCTCTCTCTCTCTCTCTCTCTCTCTCTCTCTCTCTCTCTCTCTCTCTCTCTCTCTCTATTTTAGCTATTGCTAATGCTTTCACCAATTTCTGTTTAAGAGCAACTCACTGACAATTTCTCTCTCTCTCTATTTTAGCTATTGCTAGTGCTTTCACAACTCACTAACAATTTCTCTCTCTTTTTAGCTATTGCTAGTGCTCAAATTCTGTTTAAGAGCACACTATTTTCTCTCTCTCTCTCTCTTTATTTTAGCTTACTAGCGCTTTCACCAATTTCTGTTTAAGAGCAACTCACTCATAATTTTTATTCTCTCTCTCTCTCTCTCTCTATTTTAGCTATTGCTAATGCTTTCACCAATTTCTGTTTAAGAGCAACTCACTGACAATTTCTCTCTCTCTCTCTCTCTTTATTTTAGCTATTACTAGCGCTTTCACCAATTTCTGTTTAAGAGCAACTCACTGACAATTTCTCTCTCTCTCTATTTTAGCTATTGCTAGTGCTTTCGCCAAATTCTGTTTAAGAGCAACTCACTAACAATTTCTCTCTCTCTCTCTCTCTTAGCTACTACTAGTGCTTCCACTAATTTCTGTTTAAGAGCAACTCACTGACAATTTTTGTTCTCTCTCTCTCTCTCTTCTATTTTAGCTATTGCTAATGCTTTCACCAATTTCTGTTTAAGAGCAACTCACTGATAATTTCTCTCTCTCTCTCTCCCTCTCTCTCTCTCTCTATTTTAGCTATTGCTAGTGCTTTCGCCAAATTCTGTTTAAGAGCAACTCACTGACAATTTCTCTTTCTCTCTCTCTCTCTCTCTCTCTCTCTCTCTCTCTCTCTCTCTCTCTCTCTCCCTCTCTTAGCTACTACTAGTGCTTCCACTAATTTCTGTTTAAGAGCAACTCACTGACAATTTTTGTTCTCTCTCTCTCTCTCTCTCTCTCTCTCTCTCTCTCTCTCTCTCTCTCTCTCTCTCTCTCTCTCTCTATTTTAGCTATTACTAGTGCTTTCACCAATTTCTGTTTAAGAGCAACTCACTGACAATTTCTCTCTCTCTCTCTCTCTCTCTCTCTCTCTCTCTCTCTCTCTCTCTCTCTCTCTCTCTCTCTCTCTCTCTCTCAGCTCACTAGTGCTTCCACTAATTTTGTTTAAGAGCAACTCACTGACAATTTTTGTCTCTCTCTCTCTCTCTTTTTTTAGCTATTACTAGTGCTTTCACCAATTTCTGTTTAAGAGCAACTCACTGACAATTTCTCTCTCTCTCTCTCTCTCTCTCTCTCTCTCTCTCTCTCTTTCTCCTGTTTCTTCGGTCTTTCCTGCCTCCTCGTCAGAGAAAAAGAGATCTGTCGTATCCATCAAACTTGTAGGACGCAACCTTAGCCTCTCGGGACAAACGAATCCAACAGCACGACGCTAACGAAGCCCGAGGCTCAATTTTCGGCGAAGGACAATAGATGGTCATTCGATCGGTCAAGGTAAACTGAGCCGCCTTCAGAAATGACGTGATATATGGAACTAGCTTCATCTTCAAGCTACATAAGGATGCTGTTAGCTCTGCAAGGTGACATATCAATTCAAGGCGTATATAATTCAGAAAGTAACCCAGACTTTGAAAGGGAGGCTTGTCAGCGCAACGATTCTTCACATACTACTTATTTCGTTTTCTGAGACATCTTTGAACAAGGGGAAAATTTGAAAAATTGGATAATTCAAAACTGCTCCCATAACCTAGCCGATTCTTTTCGATATCACGTTGCCAGTTTAGGCAAAAGGAAAATGAAGGGAAGGTAGATGGAAGGGGGAACTGGTATGGGGAGGGGGTGTTAGCTACGCAGGTGAGTGACACGCAGGCCCACATTGCCTAAGTGTTAAGTTACTCTCGGCTGTCATAAGAGTTAGGAAACAATGCCCCGACCAACCCCGACAGCTTTGCCCTATAGAAGACGCCGTCGGAGAGAACAGGCGACGATTATGTGAACACAAGGGGCTGTGAACAACTGTAGGCCTAAAAAAATGGAATCGTATAGGCATGGCTTCCAGCGACGAGGAATGGGAAAAGACCACGTTCACACTTGAAATCTGTGTGGAGAAAATGTCCACATCATCATTCGTTTCTTACGACGACTAAAAGGCTCATCGTCAGAGTGATTTCTGACTTTCCTAAGATGTGAAGGCCCTTCCAATCTAGTAGTAGTATTAAAGTAGTTTATCCAGACCACTGAGCTGACTCTCAGCTCTCATACACACAATAAATACTGGCCACTAAAAAGGTATATTAAAATTCATGATAAGTTAAGTAACTTTTTTTTTTTCTCCTCGGTTCCTTCCTCCCAACAGGTCCAAACCACACACTTACTCACACCCGGCGTTCAAAATGACGAATAAACATACTTGCACAAATACACTTTTCTTTTGAGAAAAAAATACTTTTCAAATTCCCCTAATCCCAATGTCCACGGGATTACTCGGGAATCCCGAAAGTGCACCATAACTTTCCTTTGTGCCCAAGTCAGCGAGCCTGTTTCGAAAAATGTCAATAAAAAAGTGATGACGTTCCAATTTCTTTATAAAAATATAAAAAAAGAACGTAACACCCGCACTGTCAATTAACCCAACTAAGATTTCACCCTCTGCTACCTGCTGCAGCCACTCCCGTTTCTCACTTCACTGTCGTTGCCAGTGAAAGGGACAGTTTCCACGGAGCATATTCTTATTGAACGAAAATAACTGCCATTTTCGTGGAAAATAAAAAGAAAAATGAAAATAAATGAATGCAGACCAAAATATATCAACTCGCACAATCAAACTCACTAAGCTTCTTTGAATAACATGAAAAGACAAACACATTCAAGAACAAAGTATATTATGACACTTGAATTCAGCTCTTGATTATCAGTCCAGTCAGAATGGACTCAAGCACTCTGTGGATAAACCCCTTGGAAAATGGCTCCACAGAAGCCAATATTTCTTTAAAAAAGTGATTTTTTATTATTTTCCCTTTAAAGGAGAAAGGCAGTTCATTTTCCCCTAAAGAGAAAACTGTTTGATATTCATGCGGCGTCTTGATTATTCTACTCGCGTGATAAGGTATTCTATTCACAAACCCAATTCAATACATTCAACTATCCCGATCCTGTGATACTGTTCTATTGCGATAAAGCCTTCGTGATTCTACCCTCCAGACATTTAATTCTACTCTAGTCAAGATGCACCTGGGCTAGCCTATTCTATTTGCATTTAACCTCAGTTCACAGACGAGACTTCTTGCCTATCCCCATGAAGTGATATTCTGCTACACGAAATAACAAACAAATCAAATTTTCAAACATCACCACAAGATCCTCTCAATAAAGGTCAAGCACAAACTAGGTTCAAAACACTAAAAATGCTAAATACCATTTTCCCCACACAAGGAACTTGAGCTCATAAAAATAAATATCTCATTATAAAAAAAAAGAGCCTCCGATTTCAAAAGTGTGACGACCGGAGACAAAATACAAGGCAGGGCTAAAAACATGACAAACTTTATGTACGTAAGAGACACTTCTCACGTCACCACATCATATTTCACGACTTCTCTCTCTCTCTCTCTCTCCAATTTAATTTCTCTGTTTCTCCTTCCCACACAAAAGAGCCGCCGATTTCAAAACGGAGACAAAATGCAAGGCAAGGGTACATACATGGCAAACTTTATGTACGTAAGGTTTATTTCTCACCAAGGTCTATGATACCTTGCTTCTCACGTCACCACATCATATTTCACGACTTATCCTCTCTCTCTCTCTCTCTCTCTCTCTCTCTCTCTCTCTCTCAATTTAATTTCTCTGTTTCTCCTTCCAACACTAAAGGTAATCCCAAACAACGGATGTTGAACTAACGAGCAATGGAAACTGGAGACATAGCCAGATTCGGTTGTACACGATGACAGTTCACAGAGTATATGGTGAAAACTCGCGTCTGGAAAGCGTGGAAACGTGGAACTTCAAGCGTTGAGAGCAATGCTCCTCTTTGTTCACGTAATCACCTGTGCGAGCGACGGGAGCATTACTGGCGTGAAAGAAAGCATGAGCAGAAAATTCACTGGGAAAACTGCCACCATTAAATTCATGAAAGTATATATATACACATATGTGTGTATGTATGTGTATATATATATATAATATATATATATATATATATATATATATATATATATATATATATATATATATATATATATATATATATATATATATATATATATATATATATATATATCACACGACCCGCTGAATAATTAAACGCCTGATTGCATAAGTGATTAATAATGAAGTATGCAGACTTAACAACGCAGGAGACAGAACTACGATTACATTAGCGGTTGACGACTGAACGACTAAGTGATACATAACTGACTTCTCAACCAAGCAGTGAGAAGATAAATAACCCGTACTGATTACAAGGTAAGACTGATTTGCATACATAGTCGATGACCCTAGAGAAAAATAAATAAATTTCCAAGGATAAACGTAGAGTTATCCACAGTTGAGACTAACTGTTGTTACCATTTTAAGCTTAGCTTGTTAAAAAATCTATTAACAAATTCTTACCTCTTCATTTGTAAATCGCAGCTAAAGAAGCAAGGATGTGGTATGTACTGTTTTTAACAGAAACTGATGACGCTATTATCAAGCAGGCATGTAAGCAGAGTGGAATAGGTAAAAAAAAAAACAGGCAGCTTAATACGAAATCTTGGAATGGAGGAAGTTAGCGGGATCCAATTCTCATGCATGTGGATCTCTGGGAGATCTATAAAGTGCAGAGTGGATGATGTGACAGCATAATTGTCCGAACTGAACTGCATTCATATTCTAAGTAAGAAAGAAAGGGCAGTAAGAAAGGCGACCTTATGCTCTGGAACTGTTCTGCACAGCAGGGAAATCGACACCCGGACGACGGAATCTTCACCCAGCAAAGAACGACATTTCCATTTTCCCTTCGGTTCAATTACCGGTCTGCGCGCCTTGAACTAGCTAGAGCGTAAATAAACGGCAGACCAGTCTTACACCCTCAGCCACCTTTGTTAACTAGGCCTGCTTCTTTGGGAACCGTAAGCTAGTGCCGAAACTTGAGCTTTGGAGGGAACGGGTTCAGAAAACCGCTCAGTATTTCAACACTGTTTGCTATCCTTTGATAATGAATGAAACAAGTTGGCTGGCGTAGTAGTAGCAGCAGTAGCAGTAATAATAGATGGAATCACGATAAAAAAAAGAGCATCAAATCCTTATTTCCTGAAGGAACAAAAAAAAAAAACAAGTCTATAAATATTATCAACGCTAAAACATCACCAAATTTAAATTACATTTTAAATAAAAGACAAATTTATGACAAATGCCATAAAGAGATGACTGTAACCTTCGTTTACATAACAAATCAAAACTATTCGTTAAATTCAAGGCGTCTGGTGTTCGAGAGAGAGAGAGAGAGAGAGAGAGAGAGAGAGAGAGAGAGAGAGAGAGAGAATATTACAGTTCCATTATTTCAAATCACATCTCGCATCGTCTAGCGCTATTGAGGGGCTTAGCGTTGTTTTTCAACCGAACCAAAAGGTCTACTCTCTGCAGGTATATAATCGCTGAAACGCTACAGAGGCTCTGCGCTTCACACAGCAATCGAGATGATCGCGTTTCTTTTGTCTGAAAGTGAGCCATGACTTTTCAGAGATATGTCTCATACAATCACTCTAAATGGGTGACCCCCGTAGGAGGGTAGCGCCGTAAGTGCGCCTCACGGGGTGCCCCGTAGGCATTACTAAAGGTTCTTTGCAGCTTCGGCCCCTACCTGCAACCCCTTTCACTACTTTTACTGTACCTCCATTCATATTATCTTTCTTCCATCTTGCCATCCACCCTCTCCTAACAATTATTCCATAACGCAACTGCGAGGTTTTCCTCCTGGTACACCTTTCGAACCTACCTACTCTCAATATCCTTTCCAGCGCTGAAAGACCTCATAGGTCCCAGTGCTTGGTCTTTGGCCTAAACTCTATGTTCCATTCCACTCTAAATCGGTGACGACTTCCACCGTTCATGCTGTAGAACCTATCTATTGGGGAAGAGCTTCCTGGCTAAAACTTAATGTTTATTTTCATTTCAAAAACGAGTCCTTTTACATGGCTGATGGAGTTAATGTTCTGTCAATAAAGAAGATGCTTAAACTGGAAACATTATATATTTAATAATCAACAATTCTTCGACAATGAATATTTTCACGTTACCCAGACATTATAAAATCATAAGTTTACGGCCCGTGCTATTTCATGTCTATCAAAATAAACAGCCTTATTCTGTGAAGATATTAATTCCCTCATAGATGCATCCCAAATGGCCTGGCATCAAAGAGGAAAAGACGGCGAGGAGAACACGGAGAGACGATGAAAGGACGAAGTAAGAAGACTCCCTTCCCTCACTATCAATGTCCCCTCACGTAGACAACCCCTTCAACTTCAATCTCCTCCACCTGAGATATGATGGAGACAGAGACGACTCTTCAAATCGACTGATGTCAGAGTTAAACAAATAGACAAAGTCTGATGTCTTTAATCCTTTAATGGATTTAATTTCTTTTGTTGCAGCGCAGGTTAATGTATCTCATTCAGAAAGTATTTAAGCAGCGTTAACGGACACTGCCAGAGTTAATATCAAATCACTTACATCTACGCTTTATTACCACTGATTACAACTTCCTTTTATTTCAAAATATCTCCGATACCTTCGAAACATTTTATGGGAAAACAGCGGTACATTTTTAAATATCAGAATGACTGGCACGCTGAAAGCCGATCATAACAACCACCTGAGGACACAGGCTACATCGAAACAAGATCCGGGTACTACTTAGCCACTTGAATGTAGATCCCCGACTTTAAATGAGGGAACCTATTAAACGAATAGGCACTTCGTATTAATCTGCCAGAGCTGCATAAACATAAAGCTCAAACAATTAATCCATACTCCGATTTCGATCTCTCTCCTTTTACACATTCTGACAAAGGCAGCTCCTGCGACTGCACTGGCGATAATCCCATCTCGTCCTCGGGAGTTTTTGCACTGAGGCGTTTCCACCCTTTTCTCTGGTGTCACTCAAAACCCCCTCTCCTCCCCTGCATCGTAACCCCCCCCCTCCCTAAAAGAACCCCTTGAGAGTATCATATCCCCTTTATTTAAGAAGTATCACATCCCCTTTATTCAAAGGGGCTTTTCATTTTTGCATTCCCCTGTCCCTACTCGAGTCCCACTTAAACCCCCTACTTAAGAGCGGGCCCGCTTCCGAGTCTCTTTGGTCGCTCCTTTCAAATAGTGACTCTGCCTCCTCTTTCTTCCCTTTTCTGCTTAATTCTTCTTTCTCATTAACTTAAGAGGACGATTCGATGCCGTGCCAGCTCTCTCTCTCTCTCTCTCTCTCTCTCTCTCTCACACACACCTTCCGTCAGTGAATAATAAGTTTGATAGTTTCTGAAGTACGTTCAATTATTCTCTTGCAGTTTCCTCCCAACGACGGCAATTATCATCTCGTGACGTCACTTTTACTCTCACTCTCGCTCTCTTTCTCCTTGTAATTGCTAAACTCAAAACGAGAAAAATCCTCTCCAGTTTCCAGACCTTTAGAAAGATGCACGAAAATGAGTCTAACATCTGTTCAAGTTCAATAAAATGCCTACTTCTAGTTTATTTTTTTAATACTCCTTCAAGGTTTCACTTATTCCTTTGTCTTTGGTAACTTCCGTACACAAGTGTGATAATTTCTTTCATCATCTTTAGCTATCTACATATCTGACGCTCTAGATGCATCGTCCAGTTGCAAAATACTGCGTAAGACTGGTCTTCCCACTTCCCACAGAATTTTCGTGGGGGGTTCCACAGAACCCTTCATTTTCCCATCCAGTTCTACAGAATTAACTTAGTTCTCACTGACCGTTCCGCAGAATCATCTTCAATTTTCCTTTCTTACCAACTGAACTTTCCAAGACCGTTCTAGAGTGTTCGATTCTGATCCTCCGTTCCTCTGTTTCCACTTCCCACCCAAAAGTATTTTTCTATGCTTGTTGACAATCCTCTCTGCAGCCTCTACTTCCAATGTTTTCTGCCGGCATCCGCTAGTCATCGTTTCCTCCTTCAAGAACCTTATCTCTGATCAGTTCTTGACCGGAGTCCCTTTCCCATCCCGATACAAATCGAAGGCTTAAAAGCAACGGCCCATAAAAAGTAGAAGGCGCACTCCTTTAATGTTTCCTGACATACAACCGTCTAGATCAATATGAAGCAGAAGCCTCCCCACCACCATCCCCAACCCCTCGGCTCAACAAAATGACTTCAAAGAAACCACGTGGCACACGGTCTCTTTCCCAAAAATGACAAATTCATTAACAAAATCATTCTCTCCTCCTGAACTAACAGATACATTACTATATAGAACAATATGAATGGATATTCTTTTATGTAGGGGGAGAGGGGAGGGAGGAACAAAACATTATTTAATGTAAGCCTCTAATCTCTAAATGGCGAGGCAACTGATGCCATAAATAGATGGATAATGATAAAGAAGGGGAAAGGAAAAAAAAAAAAAACATAAGATTATGAGAATCAGCGAATATAACCAGGGATAACTACGGTAACGTCTACTAAAATACACCCTTTGACGTACAACCCGTTTATTTCAAACACCAATGGAACCAAAATGCTAAACTAGATTTATCATCAGTTCTGCATCAGTCTGCAATGATGACGTTTGCTGTATAAAAATAAATGACTAATTCTATCGACGCCTTTTCATCTGGAGGCAAGTACAATTAGAACTGAAAAAGCGACACCTGGGAAGCAAAATTCAGCCTGAAACCAAAATATCGATGAAATGGAAAAACGTGGCTTCGTCAGACCTGAATTACGCATTACTGTTTTTGAAGCGCAATTAGCTGCTAACTTTTATGAATTTATATAAAACGAAAAATACTTTGAAAACAGTTTAAAAGGTCACTGCAACTGGAAAATATACTGACTGACTGAGTGTTGTTAGAAACCGAGGTCTTTGACTCCAGTTCAGGATATGATAAACAATGAACTATTGATGCTTCTATGTCATATAAATGAAAATCCTTTTCATGATAAAAGTATCCGGAAAACAGAGGAGAAAAATGGATAAAAAGTGGTTTATCTTTGAAGTAACAGTCTTGCAGAGCAAATCTGGTCATGGAATGGCGCAGGTGTCCGTCTCAAGTTATTCGTCGCTGCTTGGGGTACGAATGTGCACAAAACCGTGACACTTCGCCTTATGAACTAATTCAGATACGCGTTATGGTCGTCAAGTTTATGTGCTTGGTTTTATCCGGGTGCATACGTCGAGATGCTCTGAGGCGTTTAAAATAGTTGGGGCCATATTGTAACATTACTTATTACTGTGCTATGAATAAAACAATACATAATGACTCGCAAACTGATAACAATAAAATCACCGTTTTCTGGGCGTTTCTCTTAAAATTCACCTGCTATTATTGTGATTGCTATTGTTGCTGACAGAGATATTAAAAGTGTTCCTTAACTACCTGCAGTTCCGTTCATCCTATTCAGCAAGCAAATCTAGCCTACATTTCTACACCACATACCCTCCACCATCATGAAACCAGCACGAGAGAAAATGTAACGAAATCAAAGCATACCACATTTAGCATTTCAGTGAGAACAAAGACCTGTTAACATTCGCAACCTCTTCACTGCGGGACCACTGAATCTAACCTACTCTTTAAACTAACACTTATTTGCTCTTTTCGCTATCATCCTCAACCCTCCCCCATCCAAGTGTTTCCTCAAACATTCGCAACGGCTTGTTCACGCCGTTACCCCTCCGTCGGTTCTTCCGACGGTCGACTGAGAGTCGAGTGGTTCTCATTCTGCGAAAGCAATCAAGGGATAACTTCAAGAGCATACGAACAGCCACCAACAACCGGAGACTTGGAGTTTATTTTAATAAGTTAGAGTGAAAATCTGGGGAGTGAGAACAACACATCTTGATATATTAGGAGGTAACAGACAAAAATTCAAAGTCAAAAAATACACAACTGGATATAAATAACGGAGTAATTTAAATAAAAACGAAACGCGAAAATTATCCCCATTAAAATCATTAAAGTAAAATAAATTTTAATACATAACGTATTACTCTACGCCTGTTTCTTCATAAAGCCAGCTTATTTCCGGCACAGGTAGGTTTGAAAAAACCCTGAGAGAAATGCTGAGTGCATCTGCACAGAAGCTGACAAGAACTGACGGCACGGGGAGCTGTTTCATGAAATGGCTACAGAGTGCACAGAAGCAGCAGTGGTACTAAGGACAAGGACATAAGGAACAATACTAAGAGTAGCAGTGGCAGCACTATTGCCTAAAATAAGCAGAGAAGTAAAGGTCCCACATAGAGACCATCGGCAGCAGCAGAGGCAGCGGCAGGCGCTTCCGGCACGCAAACACCCCTCAACAAACTGCGAGCCAAATGAGAAGGAAAACTACAAATCCCTCCTGGCAGAAGAAGTCGTAGCCATCGCACATCATCCTCAACAAGGTGGCTCCTCCTCACTCCTAGTACGCACGAGCCGCTCGCCGGACAAAGGTGCCAGGGCACGTAAACGTCAGCCGAGGGAATAAAAATATTGATGAAGGAGGAATGACAAAGGGTCGGACCCGCACCACGGCGAATAGAGGGACTCGTAAAATGACACAGAAGCCTACAGGCCGAAAGTGGCGTAAACTAAAATGACGACAGCATGAACTCGAGATGAAAAGGCGACAGGAAAGGGCATAAGGGAAACGCAGATTGGCAAAAAGGGCTCGGAGGGAAAAACCTACACGACGTGAGGATGGAATGGGTTACACGAGGAAGTTACAAACACGAGGAGCATAATGGAGCGGCCACCGACGTAACTGATGTCCCAAACAAAGCAGCGATTTAAAAAATGAAAGGAAATAGCGGAAGGGCGCCTGATCCCACGACAGTCAATAAAATATTAAAATTAAGTAACATTAAAATCGATTCATAAAGATCACAAGCTAGGAAATATAATAGACCTACATCGTTACTAGATTTCATAAAATTCCATCTGGTTAAGTATCACAACTGCTCTCCAAAAATATGCACAATCGCCTCAGAGGAATATTTACCTGAAAGCATACGCAAATTCTAGTTAGGACAACAAGTATATGTTGCTAAATTGACCGAAAATAAATAACACTACATTAACCAATAAGTAAAGAAAAAAATCTTTAGTCATAAAACCACAATGGCTATAAAATTAAGATGATACCTATATATATATATATATATATATATATATATATATATATATATATATATATATATATATATATATACACACATATATATACATACACATATACACACATACACACACATACATACACACATATATATAAACAACAAAAATGACACAATGAAGCTGTTTGGTAAACCTTCCATACCGTATATCACTCATCCTTTTATGTCAAACCCTCAACATTATTGGTCCACCCATGACAATAAAACCCCTCTCACCCCCACCACGACACATTCCAGACATAACGATACATTCCGATGTAACTGCTGAAAAACTAACGAATCTCTGTCGCAATCGTTCCCATCGCTTTCGGAGTCATTTTTGCGTCTCTAATTGCCAGGCATAAAAGTTCGGAGACACCATTAGGGAACGCATTCATCAGGAGCGTTATTAGAGAGAGATACGATTAATGGTCTAATTATCTTCTATCTAATTACCTTCCGTCTCATTATCTCCCGCCGCTTATTTGCGCAAGGGTTTCTCCAAATCTGGAAACTTTCTCCACCGTTTTCATTATTTTTTTGGAGTTCCTTTTCTCTTGCTTCTTTTTCTTACACATACGTCATAAGTACAAACTTTGTATACTCACACGAATACAGAGAGAGAGAGAGAGAGAGAGAGAGAGAGAGAGAGAGAGAGAGAGAGAGAGAGAGAGAGCTTTCAAATGTGCAACTCATTGATAAGTTAAGTATATCTTAGTTTAACCAGACCACTGAGCTGGTTAACAGCTCTCCTAGGGCTGGTCCAAAGGATTAGATTCATTTTACGTGGCTAAGAACCAACTGGTTACCTAGCAACGGGACCTACAGCTTATTGTGGAATCCGAACCACGTCATGACGAGAAATGAATTTCCATCACCAGAAATAAATTCCTCTAATTCTTCATTGGCCGCACGGAGAGTCGAACGCTGGGCCAACAGCGTGCTAGCCGAAAGCTCTACCCACCCCTCCAATGAAGACCTAAAACGGAGTTACAACTTGACCCACCACTTAGGTTAGTCTGCATGCAAGGTGGGTCACCACAGAAAACAAAAGCAAATGAAACGTATGTCTCTGTATTTTGAAGTCCAACCAGGAAACAGTCTTGCAAAACGAATCAGTGCAGCCATTTAACCTCCAAAGAAACACAAGGAGCCCCTTCGGAGCGCCTGCAACTTTCCGCATAACACGACCTGTAACACTAGACTTACAAATAGCAAGGCACAACTGCAACTGAAGGTCTCAACGGACATCGGTAACACGATGCAACGGCCATCATCGCCACCGCCAGGAACGTTCACAAGAAGGACTTCTGAAAGGGCCAGGTAAACGCAAGATGATGGATTACAATATAGCTAATAAAGGTATTGTCAATATTCATCGTGGGAATGAGCTTACTGGGAAAGATTCCTCGCTTGCCAACACACCAACACCACCACACTCAATTGCAATCATTATCAGACGCCACCCAGACATGGACTTTTACAATTGCACTCACAGACTAGGGTCTAGTCTGTGAGTTTATATGGTCTACTCACTAGACCATGTGAACGCAAAAATGTGAATGTCCACGAAATTCTACCTCTGTTCACACACTGACAATCACGAACATATATTTATGCGTATGCCTATATTCATAATTAAACAGATATGACTAAATTTCACGAATGAATCACTATATGTTTAACATGGACACCTCAACTATAGCTGACCTAAAAGAACGTCCTTGATTTCGTCTGATGTGTACACACGGCATTACACTGCTCGTTTCCCTAGCCCGCAGTAAAGGAAGGGCCATCAATGAGGAGAATTTAGTTTTATCCAGAAACTTGCGTGTAGAGGAAAACATACTGCCAACTTTATATTAAGATCAGGGTTTAAAGAATAATCGCAAAAAAAACCATTTTTAAATACTTCCAAGGTCAACCGTAACACCGTCATCTTAATAGAACATGACATTCAGTGACTGCATTTCTGAAGGCCTTACTACGCTAACCATTTATTTCGTTCTAGGAAGAGCGAATCCTTTTCCTCAGCACAAGGGGCAGACTAATGCAAGCCACACTTCTACTCAACAACAATAATAATAATAATAATAATAATAATAATAATAATAATAATAATAATAATAATAATAATAATAATAGGTCCATACAAAGAACAGTCACGCTCTGACATTAGCAGGACGCAAAAAGACACTTCTTATTGTACTTTGAAGTTATTGGTATAATACATAATTCTGACAATCAGTAATACTAATAGCATCATCATTATCCTCTTCAGTCCGGTTATCAATCATCACCATTTATTTATTTGCCATTAAGATACTTTCACACTAAAATTCGGAGCATCCAAAGTTCAGAGACTCCTCTTCATTGCACGCGACAGATCACCAAAGGCTCTAACTATAGACCATCACCCATACACTTATTAACTATCCACCAGCCGACGACAGTGTTACTCTTGGTATTGTTGTTTATTAAAGGTGTAAATTGGTAGGGGTGGTGCACCCCAGAAACACAAAAACAACTACAGATACTGTGAGCTACTGCTGAGACACAGGCATTATGCACTCACGAACAATTCCACTCTCGGGGCGAGTCAGGGGAGCGAGAAGCGAGATTGGATGCGAGATAGCCGGGTCACTGGAAGCCCTCGAAAGGCGGATGATGACCATTGTCTCCTCCACCACCTCCACCTCCTCCTCCTCCTCCTCCTCCCCCTCTTTCATCTTGAGGTCTCTCGAGCAGTTCCTTGAAAGGATGTAGACAGCCCCATCTGCGTCCAGAGTCCACTGCTAGTCAAGTGGAATTGGTTACACAATAGACAGGGAAAGGTCTGCAGCTGTTGCTTTTCATCGCCCGAATCTCGACCTCCAGTCGTTCCCGTTGTTGGGGCTGCAGCAGAACCTTCTCTGGGACTTTCCTTCCTTACGAAATGGGAGACTACTCGTCTCAAAGCAAAACTTGCGATGTACCCATTCCCGAATGAACGGCAGAAGTAAACAGTACCGAAGTAGATGATTTTTTCGTGAAGGCTTCATCAAAGACATCTTCAAGGTATTAAAGTCGTATATATTTGAAATATTTACGAAAGCGATGAAGCACGATTATGGTTAACTTAAACCTTACATAAAATAAAAAAACTACTGAGGCTAGAGGGCTGTAATTTGGTATGTTTGGTGACTGGAGGGTGGATGGTCAACATAACAATTTGCAGCCCTCTACTCTCAGTAGTTTATAAGATCTGAGAGCGGACAGAAAAAGTGCGGACAGAATCAAGTGCGGACGGACAGACAAAGCCGGCACAAGTTTTCTTTTACAGAAAACTAAAATTTGAATAAATTATCATAACACAATCCTTAACAATTAAAATAAGCGTCAGACCTGACATACCAGTTCCAGTAACACCCTTGCATGTACTGTTTAGACTTAACTCAGTCATCCACATGAAAATGACAAATTTAATGTACTGACGGCATATCCGGAGCCTTCGAAACTCGCACTGGAACACGACTACATACGGACAAATGACCGTGAGAAGAGGGAATATGCGAGAATGCCTAAACCAGACACACACGGAAGAGCAGGACGAGATTTGAGAGAAGAAAACGGAAGAATAAATGGCATTACCCATTCTATGGGAATGGGTGATGGGAACATGACGGATCCCAGCCATTATGCCCACGACAAAAATCTTTTCTTATCTCTTTTCCCAAACATCGCTACATTTGATGACAATGACGTCCTCGCTTCCTTACCTGTGAGTCCGGCCGCCTATTCATTTCTCCTTCCACTTCCTTCCATACTGCCTTCTTTCATTCAGAGTCTCACTTGCTTCCCTCTCTCTCTCTCTCTCTCTCTCCATATTCCCACTTCACCTCTCTTCAAAAACTGCGCTTCCCCGGAATAAGACCCATCTCCTTATCCTTGAATACACGACGAACCCAGATCCCAAAATGTTGGTCGCTTCGACAACAGAAGAATATCACGCAAGTTACTCCCAAAGAACACTTGCAACTTTTACATGGAATTCCAAGAAGTGGGGTTAACATTCTTTTAACATCTTCCCCGATGACCAAAGTTGTTATAACGCCAGTTAACTGAATAAAAATTAAATTAATTAATGACAAAATTCTTATTTTAATTAAACAATAAATATAACAATAATATTCATACATTTACATCAATAAAATAGCCTATAGCAGCAATGGGGAGATATACCAGAAGAAATATTTAAGTAATGACGCCATTTTACCTAAACGTGGCATTGCCCAAAGATAGAATGGAACACAAACCAAACTTCCATATATATATATATATATATATATATATATATATATATATATATATATATATATATATATATATATATATATATATACCATAATACATAAATGCATGGCTTTACTTGTTACTATTTCTTTTCTCTCCAAAGCCTCATTCACATTTACAAAAATGACGTAAATCAGTGAAAATTTACACTTACGTCGTTCACAAGAGAAAAGAATTACGGGACATTTGCAAACAAAACAATATATTTAAAGAGCTATCTACATTAATAAATACAAGTAGCATAGCACACACATACAAACCTTGACTGCAATCTACAGTCACACACAAACGTAAGAAAAACACATACCCTAAGTGCGAAAGACCACAAACAAACAAGCAAACAAAAGCGCAGACGACATCAACTCAAAGGAATGAGCCCCTCCCAAACAGTAGTAAGAAAGATTCCGTTACAGTCGCATAGCTCTGCTGGATCGAAATGTCGCCATAATTATATGAAGTCCCATTACGCACGCACTTTACCCCCACCCCCCTCTCTCTCTCTCTCTCTCTAGTATATACGCAGTTCTGCAATTGCTCCCTCTTCCTCTTATCCAAATGCACGGCCTCTCTCTCTCTCTCTCTCTCTCTCTCTCTGTCTTAATCTAATCTAACATTCCTTACCCCACACTCTCTCTCTCTCTCTCTGTCTTAACCTAATCTAACCTCTCTCTCTCTCTCTCTCTCTCTCTCTCTCTCTCTCTCTAGTATATCTCTTCTGCTAGTATATCTTCCAGTTATGCAAATGCTCCCTCTTCCTCTTATCCAAATTCACCCCTCTCTCTCTCTCTCTCTCTCTCTCTCTCTCTCTCTCTCTCTCTCTCTCTCTCTGTCTTAACCTAATCTAACCTCCCTCCCTCCCTCTCTCTCTCTCTCTCTCTCTCTCTCTCTCTCTCTCTCTCTCTCTCTCTCTCTCTCTCTCTCTCTCTCTCACGCGCAGAAAGACGAAAAAACAACCAATATTACGAATTTCCCCCCTTATCGGCACACACACGGTAATCAATCATCACTTAATAAAGAATAATGTAGGAGAAAGGGGAATATCACGACAATATCCTCTGTGAACTCAATAACGACAACCTTTAAACTTATAGTAAAGGTTTTACGTGTTTTGGGTGACATACAACAAAACGGTCCGGCTGGGGTGAATGGATGCATCTCAGAATAATCAACGACCTAATAAAGTATCCATCTACGCAACCGATACCTTAATGCTATTAAACAACCTACTGGACAAAAGGGTTTCTAATGAAGAATACTCAAATGCACAGACAACGAGGTATAATGTCCGATACACTTGCTTTCGACCGCCAACCGATACTTTGTTACAAAATGTTAATATAACACATCATTATACATACAATTATATGATGCATTACAATTGCCGTTTGCAGTTAAATGGAATGGAATAGAGAATTTAGGCTTAAGGCCTAGCGCTGAGACCTATGAGGTCATTCAGCGCTGAAAGGGAAACTGAGAGTAGAAAGGTTTGAAAGAGTAACAGGAGGAAAACCTCGCAGATGCACTGTGAAACAACTGTCAGAGAGGGTGGACAGCAAGATGGAAGAAAAGAGAATATGAATGGAGGTACATTAAAGGAATCAAAGAGGTTGCAGCTAGGGGTCGAAGGGACGCTGCAGTGAACCTGAAGTAATGCCCACAGGGCACGGCGTGAGGTGTACTGTTGGCACTACCCCGTACGGGATGGGCAGTTAAATGAATCTAATCAATTATTATGAATTACATCAACGGTCTGACCTATTTCCCGTAAGGGACTATCCATACTTTTAGTTTTCTGTAGAAGGAAACTATTGAGCCGGCTTTGTCTGTCCGTCCGCACTTTTTCTGTCCGGCCTCAGATCTTAAAAACTACTGAGGCTAAAGGGCTGCAAATTGGTATGTTGATCATGCACCCTCCAATCGTCAATCATACCAAATTACAGCCCTCTAGCCTCGGTAGTTTTTATTTGATTCAAGGTTAAAGTTAGCCATAATCGTGCGTCTGGCGTCCCATTCTTGTCTTGTTTATTTAACGTCACGGTGCTACTGAAACGGGAGTCCTTAAGGAGTGCCGGCGAGATGAGACGACACCAGAATTTTGGATGCAAGGGCATGATGGGGGTCACTTGGTGAAGGTCGCTTTTCACACCGTTTGACTGAATCACTGGCTTAATTGAATTATGATATGTCGTAAGGATAAACGTTATTAGACTTGAATTAGACTTGAATTTTATAGGTAATGGCAAGATTCTCCAGACTGCAGTCAAGAGCAAATTAAGGCATTTCAAACACCACATTTATTTTGTTGTAGAAAGACTCATAACTCGGTTAATAAACAAGATTTACATGTAAAACACCACATGGCCAGTCATCCAGAAACTGATATACATAACCTCAAGAAGGCACAAGAAGTGCAGCACATCCCTTCATCTCTAATAAAGGGTGGAAACATCGCTACTAAGAGACATTCAGAGAGAGAGAGAGAGAGAGAGAGAGAGAGAGAGAGAGAGAGAGAGAGAGAGAGAGAGAGAGAGAGATTCTGATTCGTTAAAATGTCGCTCGACATAAAATCCCAGAAAACGTGCCAATAAAGACGGTCTGTCGCACGATGGTACGTTATTATTACGGCAATATTCTTTTAAGATTTATGAGTGGAGAAATGGACTAGATTCTTATACAGTCCGTTGGCTTAGGGTAGGATGTGATAGAGGAATAGGTAAAGGGGTGGGGTGTGGGGGGTGGGGGGGGGCGGGGTGGAATAGGAATTTAGGGGATAATGTATATTTTAAGAAGTTTGTTTCAGATAATATTCTGCTTCCCTGTAACGATGTTTATCATATTTCATCGACCTTTTCTTGTGAAAATACTTGAACCAACTAAAGTATCTCTAACTCGCAACATCATACACACACACACACACACACACACACACACACACACACACTAATTCCAACAGATCCACAGCAACTTCCAACATTTTTTTTCTCTTCTCATCTTTGACACTCCCTCCCCACATCCAAGAAGACAAGAACTGCAAAGCACCTGATACTCATCGGCAGAAGTTTCTGGTGGGGACACATAAAACGTCTTTCCCATCTTTTCAACCTCAGAGTTTATTTTCCTGAAGAGAGAACACATGTTCTAAAGCCACTTAATGCCTTGCAACCTTTCAAGCAGCATCCCCCTCTCCACAATACATCCCCCACGAAATCCCCAGCCCTTCAAACTCCTTTCAGCTGTGACGGTAAACAATGCCACCGGCCATTAAGGCCCTCTGTAAATAAGGAACTAACAGAAGCACCTGTGTTCTCTCGACGCTGTTGTAGGAGTTACAATCTCTCTCTCTCTCTCTCTCTCTCTCTCTCTCTCTCTCTCTCTCTCTCTCTCTCTCTCTCTCTAAAATTCATACTCTCTCACCACTTAACATCGTTCACTCATACTGGTAGAGCAGTTTCTCATTGGACGGGTTGGTATCGTTCTCGGTGGCACTCTGCTGGGCCGGCGTTCGATTCTCCGACCGGCCAATGAAGAATTAGAGGAATTTATTTCTGGTGATAGAAATTCATTTCTCGTTATTATGTGGTTCGGATTCCTCAGTATAAGCTGTAAGTTCCAACTGGTTCTTAGCCACGAAAAATAAATCTAATCCTTCGGCCCGGCCCTAGGAGAGCTGTTAATCGGCTCAGTGGTCTGGTTAAACTAAAGTATACTTCTTTTTTTCATACTGGCAGAATCGTTGCGAACTGTCATAAGTAGTCGGCCTGTATACTATGAAAATCTGCAGAAAAAGGTTATACCACCATGCGGCGGGAAGATATGGATGACAATGGCTACACCAGTCCTAGACTTGCTTACTAATACGGTCCAACGCACCCACTTACATGTGAGCCAAGCAATTTAAATGTTAAAAGTCTGCCTGATATTCCTAACTGTCCTAAACTGATAAATGCAAATACCTACGTCCACACAGAAGAGGACCTCGAGGAGGTACTTCCCCCATCCCAGGAGGGGTATAAACGATCTGCTAATATCTCTCAATATATCCCTCTTATAAAAAAAAACGATGTAACCTTCCACTAACGATCCGATAAAGAATGGTGAGACTTCGCTGTATGTCAATGGCATGTTGCACATTATGTGTGACCAGCTCTCTCTTCCTCACCCGTATGTGACTTTGTGACTGTGGCAAGTTCAACTTTTCCACCGGCTTTCTGAATTCGAGGCAATTATCAGGTAGGTTAATTATTCAACGAAATGACCAAACGCGTCCAAAAAACACGGCCGAACTTCAAATAAAGCTGTTGCATTGGAAATACACAAAAAACAAGAAACACAAAGGAATGAGTATCATTACTCAAACGCGCATATTGAATTTTATATTAAGAGAAAGACGAAAAAAGCTGAGTAAACTTACGAAAATCTTCCGAGGACACAAAATCTCAGGTGGCAAAATGAGCGAAGCTCGAGCAAAGACAACGTACATATCTGTCGTCAAAATGAACTCAGTTGAAAAAATAAGAGGACACTGCTGCCAAAATAAATGAGGAAGACAAGGACACCGCGTTACGGACTGTAAAAAGTTCCTAAATACATTCAACGCTTTCTCTGTCTTCGATAAACTTGTCGTCGTGAGTTGCGCAAAATACGCAACCACTCCCGTATCATGCAAGGATGTCGATATTACAGTATCGCTGCAATTCAAAATGTGAAATCTTGGGAATTTTCCCAGAGGAAAATACCTATTACTTCACTGGCAATATCTCGACTTTTCCAGAAACATCTAGGAAACACCGAGGAAAATTCTGTCCCCCCACACAATCATACATATTACAGAACTGTATTTTAAAACTCTCTCTCGCCTCAAAATAGGTAATCGACAATCAGAGACACACCTGTCTAATATAAAGGAAAATCCTCTTTCCCACACACACATAAATCTCTCTCTCTCTCTCTCTCTCTCTCTCTCTCTCTCTCTCTCTCTCTAACTGGGTTCCTTCGACAGCAGCTGATAAAGCGACTGTCGAATAATATTCCCCCTCCCACACTGCCTATTATTACATTTCACCTTTCCCTCAACGCTACAACACAGCATATCAAAGAACATGAATACCAACAGTAACACAATGCCTACGATATCAATTTCAGCGTTTCGTCATTTTCATAAACATGCGTGCAATCAATTATATATATATATATATATATATATATATATATATATATATATATATATATATATATATATATATATATATATATATATATATATACAGTATATATATATATATATATATATATATATATATATATATATATAAGAAGGCCCATACAACACTATTTAAACGTTGAAACCATATATTTCGGGCACTTGTAGAATATGGACAGATGAAATGTTACAAGGGTATATATACAAAACATATATATATGTTTTGTATATATACCCTTGTAACATTTCATCTGTCCATACTCTACCAGTGAACAGGGGCACAGAAGCAAGTGCCCGAAATATATGGTTTCAACGTTTAAATAGTGTTTATGGGCCTTCTTATATTCATATTACACTGTGGTATTACAGGAAAAGACATTCATATATATATATATATATATATATATATATATATATATATATATATATATATATATATATATATATATATATATATATATATATATATATATATATATATTATATATATATAATATATTGGAGAGAACGAAAGAGAGGAACCAAAACAACAGGATAAGTAAAGGAAATAAATGCAAAAATCCCACAAAAACGACCTGAATAGAAATAAAAATATATACATACAATACACGCTATAATCCAATCGCCGTAAGCCAAGCCATTTTAAGGTTGAAGAATGTGGACAGCGGCGGCGGTACCACGCGTCCGCCGATACTCGAAATAAATACCGCGTCACTTGGATTTCCGACAGGTAAGTCAGACGTAGGAGGGGCTCTGCTCCCTTCCAACCCCCACCCCCACCCCCACCCCACCCCTACTTGTGGCAGCCGACTCCTGTTACTGCTCTCAGGTAAGCAACAATGATTCTGCATTATATCATGAACACTTCGTGTTATGGTACTCATCTGGGAAATTCTTCGTCCAAACCAACCTAAAAAAAGATCTCGTTCTTCGCTTTTGTGTATTCCCTAATTCTATGCTGTACCATAACTACTTCGTACATTCCTCCTCGTGCAAGATTTGTTTCCTGAAGCTTTCGAAGCACTGAAATTTTGACACATTAAATATGCTTAAATACATTCTTAAACCCGTCCAGGGTAAAATACACCTAAATTCTACTGCAGACTGCTTAACACAAACCTCTCCAGAATGAAACCACAGCTAAATCTATGAAATAAAATACAAACTTCACTGCATCAAAAGAACAAAAAATCTCGGGTCTACTCCTAATTCTAGAGTGTTCCTACTCTACAATCAAACTATAAAAGCTTTCAAGCCCTAAACGGAGTCTAATAACGAACTTGTGCATAAATAATGACACGTTACAGATCAATTTAAGTCAGAGTTTGAGGTGCCTTGTTATGTTGACGAGGCTGACACCCACACTGAATTCCTCTAAACGCAGTCCGTGGGTCATACTCACTGCTGGGGAATGGGAAATTCCCATGCTAACTAAAGATACAATGTACTTCCAACCACGTGATCTGGTTGTGAAAGACGACTCACTATATAAGCTTCAAACTGTGAAAGAAAGCTCTAAGAAATAATAGACGTTTAAGGGTATGCAAGACAGGGACATGTTATATGCGTTGGCGGTTGCGAAAGACAGCGACATGAAATACAAACGTTTTAGGTTGTGGCAGACACTTCCTAGAAACAAACGTTCCAAGCTTGTCGAAGAAACTTCACGAAAGGAACGCTGAACCTTGTGAATTGAATCTTTATGCGATAAACGTTAGACTATGAATGATAGTACTACGAAGCCACCCTTATAACGAACAGGGGTGGCTATTTCTATTAACCATTTGTATAACCAAATAAACAGACAAAAAAGTAAAGAATGCGCCGAAGTTTCTTCGGCGCAATCGAGTTTTCTGTACAGCCGCTACAGCGTACAGTATTATCAAGGCCACCGAAAATAATCTATCTTTCGGTGGTGTCGGTATAATACTGTATGAGCCGCGGCCCATGAAACTTTAACCACGCCCCGGTGGTGGCACATACTATATCGTTGCCAGAAGCACGGTTATGGCTAACTTTAAACTTGCATCAAATGAAAACTACTGAGGCTAGAGGGCAGCAATTTGGTATGTTTGATGACTGGAGGGTGGATGATTAACATACCAATTTGTAGCCCTCTAGCCTCTGTAGTTTTTAAGATCTGAGGGTGGACAGAAAAAAGTGCACACGGACAGACAAAGCCGGCATAATAGTTTTCTTTTACAGAAAACAAAAACCGATATGACTCAACAATATTTCACCAGAATCAGATCAATAATTCTTTGGACTATCCTTCGCCGCATAAGCAAGTAAACAGTACAATTTAAAACAGTCCTTAGAAACGCTAATAATAATAATAATAATAATAATAATGCCTCACATTCATCAATTTCTCAGCTTTTAAAGGAACAGAGAAGTGCAATGGAACGAGGAAAATACACACACACACACACAATGAGTCCCAATACAAAGTCTCGGCACAGTACTACGACACCCGTCAGGAAGCAGATGATACGTCGTTAGTTTTCCTCGGTAAGAATCCCATCACAATTGCAATTAAACAAGAAAAATTGAACTTTTGAGGGGATAACCTGACTGCTTTACAATTCCCACTATAGAATCAATTAAACCTTTTCAAACCGGAAAAAAATAAAGTAGTTCAGTAAACAACTGCCTGGTAGGTCTAGAGGGAGACCTTGCTACCTACGATGTTCACATCTGCTGTTCTAAACACGCACAAACATACACATAAAAATAACTTCGCAAAGAAATTCTACGGGCAGTTTGAAACGGGTGAAAAGAGCCAACCCAAACATTACAATAAAATTGCCCTACTAATAAAACAGGCTTCCGAAAAGCTTCTTTTTTTTATCTTTTTCTTTTTTCCAGGGTCTCTGGATAAAGGGCTGCGTGCCGTCAGAAAGGGGGACCCGCGTCTCGACCACATCAACGGAACGAGTAATCGCGGAATTATGAGAACACCCACCGTTCTTCCTATTTCGCCTACGGGTCAGAAATCCAATTTCATGAAAGTATAACTACCTCGGACTATTTATTTAATTCCTCTGCAAAAAATAAATAAATAAATACGGAAACAATATGCATAATAATAATGCTTCCTGAAAATCAGCGGTGAGCGACCACCTCTCAGGGGCCAAGACAATAGGTGGAAGCTGGTTCGTACTACATGTGCAGGCGTGTGTATGTGTATTCGTCCTACATGTGCAGGCGTGTGTATGTGTATCAGTGTGTGTGTGTTTTATGGCTATGTTCAGAGAAAAAGCGAAATAAGGAGAACCATCCGAAAGAACCTCAAATC